>NC_091205.1:7574627-7652127 GCF_040958095.1 Procambarus clarkii | reverse complement strand
CAATATTCATAAAGAAATGTAAAGTACCAGTAGCGAGAGCACTCAGCGTAATATGGAGAAAGAGCCTGGATACAGGGGAGATACCAGCAGCACTTAAATCTGCAGATATAGCTCCGTTGCACAAGGGGGGGAGTAAAGCCATGGCAAAAAAATATAGGCCAGTTGCACTAACATCACACATAATAAAAGTGTTTGAAAGAGTGATTAGGAATCAAATTTCTAGTGTTATGGAAAACAATGAATTGCACAATCCAGGACAACATGGATTTAGAGCGGGAAGATCCTGTCTGTCACAGTTACTCAACCACTATGACAAAATCACAGAAGCCCTAGAAGAAAAGCAAAATGCAGATGTTGTATACACAGACTTTGCAAAGGCGTTCGACAAATGTGACCTTGGGGTGATAGCTCACAAAATGAGGTCAATGGGAATAACTGGAAAAGTAGGACGCTGGATACTCAATTTCCTGTCGAACAGAACACAAAGAGTAACAGTCAATCAGATAAAATCGAGTCCAAGCGATGTTAAAAGCTTTGTACTTCAAGGTACAGTCCTTGCACCGCTACTGTTCCTTATTCTCATATCTGATATAGACAAAACTACACGTCACATCTTCGTGTCGTCCTTTGCAGATGACACAAAAATCAGCATGAAAATTACCTCTGCTGAAGACATTGAAAATCTACAAGCAGATGTCAACAAAGTTTTCGATTGGGCAGCGGAAAATATCATGATGTTTAACAGTGACAAATTTCAGGTACTCAGGTACGGCAAAAATGAGAATCTGAAACATAATACAGGGTACAAAACACTATCGAATCTTCCCATAGTAGAAAAACAGCATGTCAAGGATTTGGGAATAATGATGTCCGACAATCTAAGGAGCATAATCAAACAAATATCGCGTCAGCCAGAAAAATGATCGGATGGATTACGAGAACTTTCAAATCCAGGGATCCCATCACAATGGATGTACTATTCAAGTCACTTGTGTTGACCCGTCTCGAGTACTGCTCAGTACTCACTTTCCCCTTCAGAGCAGGAGAGATTGCTGAAATAGAGGGAATACAGAGAACATATACGGCACGCATAGACGAGATAAAACACCTAAATTATTGGGATCGTCTCAAAGCTCTCCAAATGTACTCTATAGAAAGGAGACGAGAGAGATACCAAATAATATACACATGGAAAATACTGGAGGGTCAGGTCCCAAATCTACACAGTAAAATAACAACGTACTGGAGAGAACGATATGGAAGAAAATGCAAGATTGAACCAGTGAAGAGCAGAGGTGCCATAGGCACAATCAGAGAGCACTGTATAAACATCAGAGGTCCGCAGTTGTTCAACGTCCTACCAGCGACTATAAGAAATATTGCCGGAACAACCGTGGACATCTTCAAGAGAAAACTGGACTGTTTTCTAAGAGAAGTGCCGGATCAGCCGGGCTGTGGTGGGTATGTGGACCTGCGGGCCGCTCCAAGCAACAGCCTGGTGGACCAAACTCTCACAAGTCGAGCCTGGCCTCGGGCCGGGCTTGGGGAGTAGAAGAACTCCCAGAACCCCATCAACCAGATATCAACCAGAAGCAGTTACTTCATGCTTCCACATCTTGCGCCATCACTGTAAAATCTTGCACCATCACTGTAAAACCTTGCACCATCACTGTAAAACCTTGCACCATCACTGTAAAACCTTGCACCATCACTGTAAAACCTTGCACCATCACTGTAAAACCTTGCACCATCACCATTAAACCTTGCACCATCACCTTTAAACCTTGCATAATCACCATAAAACCTTGCACCATCATCATTAAACCTTGAACCATCACCATTAAACCTTGCACCACCATCATTAAACCTTGCACCATCACCATAAAACCTTGCACCATCACCATTAAACCTTGCACCATCACCATTAAACCTTGCACCATCATCATTAAACCTTGCACCATCACCATTAAACCTTGCACCATCACCATTAAACCTTGCACCATCACCATTAAACCTTGCACCATCACCATTAAACCTTGCAACATCATCATTAAACCTTGCACCATCATCATTAAACCTTGCACCATCACCATTAAACCTTGCACCATCACCATTAAACCTTGCACCATCATCATTAAACCTTGCACTGTCGGAAAATCCGATACCATTTAATATCATACAGATAATAATAGCTGTGTTGTATAAACAAGTTAACCCATAGAAATCGCAACTTGTAGTGGAATTACCGTCTATAGAAAACGGAATATCATTACCACATACTATTATAAACCACTACCTATTATGGTGGGAATTATTCTTAAATACATTAGTCTTTGGACTTTACCATCATAAAAACATCTCATATAAATTAACTTAATTATCAATATTAAAGTAGAGTAAATGTGACCCTTCTATCACTTTCTGTCATCTGGACAATGTAAGCTAGGCGTCAGGGTGAGGGAGGGGCAGCCATTGTTGACTAAGACCAGAGGCTCATGGGAGCAAATACGGCTCCTGTTAATTTTACTTGGACGAAGTGTTATGGAAACCAAAGGTGTACCATTATCAACACGCTGTGAACAAATTCAAGTTAAGTGTTCTACCGAAACCCATTTATCTATCATTAGTGGCCATTAATGTCATTAGGTAGGGTGAACCGGTTAGAGCACGAGATAGCCTCATACTAAAGGTAATTAGCCCAGGTCTTCATTGTTCCATGTACAGTGTTCTCTGATATACCTGTCATATACTAGGATTCTGGCTTCACAGCTAGCGCCCTTTTGACAGGTCAAGACGAGGAAGCATGCTTTGTGCATCAGTTACCAGGGTGATGGAAGCTACCTCAAAGAGGGAAAATGTGGTGTCTACATCCTGGTTATACCTGGTGGACTAAGGCCTGCTGTACAAATAAGATAAGGAACCTCTTCAATGTATGTAGTCTAATACTGTAGTTTGATTGGCTGCATATATATAAATTAAATTAATATAAACCCCCCTAATGTGTAGAGGATCGATTTGTGAGATTATGAGATTATTGCAGAAATACAGTCCACTTATCATTATACAAATTGCTATCAAAGTATATAAATTAACATAAATATAAATTCTATATAAATTCATATAAATTAAATAAATATAAATCTCACAGGTCGGTTCCCACATTATTTGGTCATCTTCGAACCAGATGATGGATTATTTGATCCTTTGAACCCACATTTGGTCATCTTAGTACCGGATGAACCAGTTAACCAGTGGATTCATTAAATATACTAGTGCAGTGTGATTTAAACAAAGCCAGTCAAAGACGGCGGCGTTGCCTCGAACGAGTTCACGAGCCCCGCTCAGTTCAGATCAGCCTTAGTCAGCGGTTTCATGCACACGCACAGATTTGGTGGCGTGTTATTCTGTGAAATGACAGCGCTAATATTGAAGCCAGCCAAATTAGTGGCTGTGTCGCGAGATTGTTCACGGATTTCGTGGTGTTAAATTTCGCAAGAGATTATCCACGAATTTTGTGGACTTTATTTCGCGAGGTCACTAATAACATTTAATTAATTCTTCTTGATAATATTAGAAGTTTTATAGAGGCTAATTAAGAGGCTATTATCAATAATTGTGTATATTATTTCTCCAAAATAGAGAATTATTTAATATATATTGCACTAGTGATCACAGTATAATATTTACTAATTGCCAACCCACAACAGGGTAGGATATTTACCATTGACTAGTTGAACTATTATTGCTCATCCTAGTCCCATTATTACCATAGTCAGTTGTATTATATTGATCAACCTAACACCATTAATGAATTGTCTAGACCCTATTTTGGGTGTAATTTTTATCAACTCGAGTTGAGTTGTGTATATATAATAATTTACTTAAGATCATTACACTTTTGAGTGATTAATTAGTGTCTATTCCATCCTAGGGTGATATAGAAGAGCTAACCTAAAGGTACTTCCAGTGACACGGGTTTATCACTCAAATTATTAGTGTGTATGATTGTATATATATAATGTGTATTAATTTTAAGTGCTAACCTCTAGTAGAGGTAGGATTATTGCCTAGTGAGTGCAGAATTTTACCCTAGGCTACCATCAGTGTTTGTTCAGTATTATGAGCGACCCAAGTACAAGTCCCACAAGTCTTCACCAACGAGCCAGTATGGATAATGCAGGGAGAATGAAAAGAACCCTTGCAGGTCTTAAAGGCCACTTAACAAGACAGATCAAGAAATGTGAAGATTTGTCACAACAATCTCAAGTTGATTATGCTGAACTGGAAAGCTATTATCAAGCAGCTGCAGGTAAATTTGAGCAAATCAAATGCCAAATAGCAACATATGTGGCTGAACTTGTCAACACCAATTTATCAGAAACAGAAATAGACGACATTATGGTTGATCTAGCGAATTATGAAGATCACACTCAGGCCACATTACAGCCTTATGTCAAATTAATTGCCCAGAACAAGGCAACAGCAACAACAACAACAGTTGCATCTAATACGAGTCAAGCAGAAGCTCGACTCCCTCCAATTAATTTACCCACTTTCTCAGGAAAAGATGAGGAAGATTGGGACGAATTTTGGAAGAAATTCGTTGACCTTGTAGACTCAAAACAATCTTTACCAAAGAGTAGTAAATTCTCTTATTTGCAAGGTCAATTATCAGGTGAGGCTAAAACAGTAGTATCCCATCTGAGATTAACTAATGACGGCTATGATCTGGCAGTAAAACTCCTCAAGGATAATTATGCTGATCCAGAAGTAAGAACATCACATTTAGTTCATGAGCTGTTGCATTTACCCCCACCGGAGGCTTCAGCTGATTCACTCCAAGTCTTCAAGCTGGAGGTAGAATCATTGATCAATGCCCTCAGCCTGACAGCAGATACAAACGGGGCTGAGTGGGTCTTGAAAATAATTGTCCAGGAGAAAATACCTAGGGACATATTGAGACAAATGAGTGCTCATTACAATAAAAGCATCTTATCCATGAATGAAATATCTGAAGGTTTAAAGTCAGTAGTTCATCAATTACGAACACATGACAAATTAAAACCACCAAGTAAACCCTCAGAAACCAATAATAGTAAACCACAGAGTACCAAAGGTACTCCAAATCAACCTAGACAATACAATTCAACACCAAAGTGGAACAGTGGCAGTGTGGGTGTATATGCAGTGGGACCCTCCAAGCCTATAGTTACTGTGTCACCCAAGAACGTGACACCAAAGGGTACTGGAAGCTATGGAACATGTTTGTTCTGCAATGAGAAACATTCAATGTACCACTGCCCTAATTTTCCTGATAGTGACGCCCGTGTTGAGCGACTCAAAGATTTGCAACATTGCACGAGGTGCCTCAGGAAACATAACATCAACGACTGTGATACCCAATTACACACCTGTAATAGGTGTAACAAAAGTCAGCACCATGCAGCATTGTGCAGAGACACCAAAACAACGTCTCCAAACCCCAAGGTGGAAGATAGCATTCCCACCTCAGTACAGTACTGCAAGTGGCAACCAACAAAGAGTGTCCAATCGGCGAAGTCTAAAGTTAATACGACTTTGCCTACTGTCCAAATTACCATCCTGAATAAGAGGGTGTTACGAACCCGGATCCAGCGTCCGAGCACGGAGCAGTGACGACCGCGCCATCTGTGGGTCAGCTCCCGAAACCCCCTCCAAAAGGACGACGACACCTGGTGAGGACGACGTGTACTAGCTACGAGGGCCAGTTTCCAGTCCCGTTCAGCACTCAACACCGCCGCCGCTGACCTCTGGTGAGGTGGTGCTCAGACTACAACGCCATCTATGGAGTGGATATGTCGGGCGTTTGTGTCTGAGCCTGTAAGTGAGGTGTTTTAGTGTCCCTGTTATTGATGACGTGTCTGCTTACAGAGTCGACCTGGGACTGCTGTGATGGAAGTTGAGTCAGTCTACCCAAGGCAGCCGTCTCCATACCTTGTGCTTTGCTGCAGCAGCTGTGAAGTCGTCCCCCGGAAAAACACTGTGGTGTTACCCTGTCAGTGGAGTGGCAGTAGAAGGATTACCCGGGACCGACTGCTGGAGACGATTATCCACTGGGGTACTGAGGACAGGAGAGTGATTTGTGGTATCACACGAGGCTCCTGGCTAGGGCGCTACCCTAGTATCGCTCGTGGAGTGGCCTGACCAGCCTTGCTGATCCGGAACCTGCCAGCAGACCTGCTGGACTTGTGGTTGACGGCCTCCACGGCGGTGCCCCCAGTGGAACTGTGTTTTGGCTGGCCTGTGTTTGGGGTAGACTCAGCTTGGTCGAAGGATTCGTCAAGAGACCACGAAAGCACCGAGGACTCAGCACCGAGAGTCTAGATCAAGAGTCTTCAGCAGAAGACGATTGTGTATTTCCCCTGTACAGTGTTAATACCCCTCCCCCTGTGCACTCTTTTATATATTATTTATTTGGTGATGGTAACAATTATAGTCTTAAGTTCTTAACTTTCTTTCCCTTCCCCCCTTTAAGTTTATTGCGTCACAGATCTCATTCCTTGAAAGCCACTACTGGCTTGGGGTCGGATACAACTTCCTCTAACAACATCAGAGTAAGAACCCCGTTGCGTCCCGAGAGGGTCGTAACATATTTGGCATCCCCAGCGGGATCCGTCCCCTTGTTAAGTATGTTTGACAGAGGTGGTGAAGTGGCGTAATCCCTGTATATAATTCCCCCTGTGTGTGACGATTGTGACGTTATACGTCCTGTGCGGTGCTCAAGAGTGACTAAGTGCAATATTGTGCAGTGCGGTGCTCGCTGTGACTAAGCGATTAAGTGCAATATTGACTAGTGCGGTGCTCAGTGATTCAGTGCAACATTGTAGAGCGAAGGGTTCGCTGTGATTAAGTGCGATATTGCGTAGTGCGGTGCCCGAAGTGATTACGTGCAATATTGGCAAGTGCAGTGTTTGGTGCGATAAAGTGCAATATTGACGTAGAACTGTGCTTGGTGCATTAAGTGTTAACGTGTAAGCGGTGTGTCAAGTGCTAGTTAAGTGTTCCATCGGTGACAATGGCAGAAAAAGCTACCATCGATGATCTGGACGATGTGCAGGCTTTTCTGGTCTTTTCCAGCCTGTCTTGGTCAACAGGTCTTTTCTGACTGTCTTGCCAGATTAAAATATCTGAGCAAACCAGAGCTTGTACTAGTGAGCGCCTACCTGGAGATCAAGATCCGTGCCAGTGATTCCTGTGTGGAGATCTTGTCCAAGGTTCACCGGCACCTGAAGGCAGAGGAGAAACAGGAAGGCGAGGCTCCTAGTACAAAGGAAGGTGAGGAAATAGCTTCCATGGAAAAGGAAGATAAAGGTAGTGACATTGACAGTGATGCAGGTGAGCTGAATATAAGCTTGCTAACTGTCAAAATGCGTGCCTTGGAAATTAATCGAGAAATAGAATGGAAGAAATTAGAAATGGAAAGAGAAAGGCAAGATAAAGAATTGGCGATGAGGCGTTTAGAATTAGAACGAGAAAGAGAGAGAGAAGAACGAGAAAGAGAAAGAGAAGAACGAGAAAGAGAAGAGAAACGAGAGAGAGAAGAACGAGAGAGAGAAAGAGAAGAACGAGAAAGAGAAGAGAAACGAGAGAGAGAAGAACGAGAGAGAGAAAGAGAAGAACGAGAAAGAGAAGAGAGACGAGAGAGAGAAGAACGAGAAAGAGAAAGAGAAGAACGAGAAAGAGAGAGAGAAGAGCGAGAAAGGGAAGAGAAACAGCGAAAGAGAGAAGAAAAAGAAAGACAGAGACAACATGAACTAGAAGTATTGCGATTAGGCGGTGGTCGGAGGCCAACAACGGACACCAGCGGTTTCGATCCGGTAAGGAACATCAAAATGGTCCCCAAATTCAATGAGAGGGAAGTTTCGAAGTTCTTTGCAGCCTTCGAGAAAGTCGCTGCCTCTTTGGAGTGGCCAAGGGAGAATTGGGCCATCATGATACAGTCAGTCTTGACTGGGAAGGCCCAAATCGCCTACTCTACGTTATCCCTTGACGACTCCGGCGATTACGACAAGGTGAAGAAGGTTGTGCTCATGGCGTACCATTTGGTACCTGAGGCGTACAGGCAGAAGTTTAGAAACCTGAAGAAGACCTCAGAGCACACTTTCACCGAATTCGCCACCATCAAGGAGCGACTTTTCCAGGAATGGTGTGCCTCTCGGAAGGTGGAGAACAAAGAAGACCTCGAGCAGCTTATACTGCTAGAGGACTTCAAGGATTGTTGGTCTGGAGACCTGAAGACGTACCTAGAGGAACAGCAGGTAGAGACCTTGAGTGCAGCAGCCACAATGGCTGAGGAATACATCCTGACTCATAGGCCATCTGCTAGGTACGTCCCGAAGACCTATTCAAGATATCCAGCCAAACATAAACCGGAAGATAGAACTGCCCCTCGTAGTGTCGCCAAGTCAACCTCAGATAGTCCTCGGAGGATTAGTCCGAAGAGGGATGTATTGTGTTGGACCTGCGGCAAGAGAGGACATATTGCTGCGAAGTGTCGTAGCAGTTCAGGTAATAATCCCCATAGGGAAGTCATGCTGATGAACAGTATAGTACCACCGACATCCACCCTAGAGAAGAGGAAAGGATTGTTCGCCCCATATACCTCCCAAGGGTATGTAGCCAGTGGCCTTTCAAGTACGCCTGTGGTAATACTTAGAGACAGTGGAGCGGCCCAGTCTCTAATTCTGGAAACATCATTACCCGAAGGTATATCGGCGGATGAGATGCAGAAGGTAATCCTGGGTGGATTCCCTTCCACCTTGTACGTTGCCCCATTGGTACAAGTGCATCTAGACTCTCAGCACTTCAAAGGTGAGTGTCGGTTGGCCGTGGTGGATAGTCTTCCCATAAAGGGGATTGACGTAATATTAGCCAATGACTTAGCCCTAGGATTGTTACCCAACTGTCCCCTGGTAGTGGATAATCCAGGACGTGAAGAGACCAGTCCTATCGCAGCAGTGCAAACCAGGTCTCAGGCGCACCTCCATGCACCACTAGATCTAAACACTTTGTTTGACTCTCCTCCTATCCCACAGGTTACAAGTAGCCATACACCAGTCCCACCCGTCCAGATGCCGGTTCCTGAACACTGGACTCGAGCCCAGCTGACAGAGGAACAGAAGAAGGACCCTCAGGTACGGAAGTTGGCCGACACCGTAGACTCTCCTTCGAAAGGAGGGGATCTGTATGTATGGTCAAGTGATGTACTGTGTCGCCGGCCTCCTCCGAAATACCCCCAGTCAAGTGCGGTAGATGACCAGATAGTCGTCCCAGCCATGTTCAGGTCTAAGCTGTTAGAAACGGCCCATGCTAATAGATTTGCTGGACATGGTGGGATCTCTAAGACTTTCCAGCGCCTAGCCAAGAGTTTCTACTGGCCGCATATGAAGGAGGACGTACGTCGTTTCTGCAAAACCTGCCACGCCTGCCAGGTGGCCGGGAAAGCAAACCAGCCTGTCCCCAAAGCTCCTTTAAACCCCATTCCATCCATAGGTGAGCCCTTTGAACATCTCATCCTGGATATAGTAGGCCCTCTTCCGCCTTCTACCTCAGGGGTGCAGTATTTGCTAACGATACTAGATCGGGTTAGTAGGTACCCAGAAGCGATCCCCCTTAAGACCATCACTGTGAAGGTCTTGGTGAAACATTTGCTCTGGTTCGTCTCGCGATACGGTCTTCCTAAGACCATTCAGACGGACCAAGGATCTAACTTTATGTCCCATTTGTTTCGCCAACAGATCGCCGACCTGGGAATCCGACAGATTACCTCCAGTGCCTACCATCCCGAGTCTCAAGGAGCTTTGGAGCGTTTTCACCAGACGTTGAAGGGCATGCTTCGGAAGTTTTGCTATGACCGGCAGAGTAAGTGGGTTGACGACCTGCCCTACCTCCTATTTACGGTAAGATCAGTGCCCAATGAATCCCTAGGAATCTCCCCATTCGAGATGATCTTTGGTCACTCAGTAAAAGGTCCCTTAGAGGTGGCACGAGACCATTGGCTAGACGAGGAAACCAACGAAGACATTGTGGACTGGTTGTCTACAAATAAAGGCCGGCTGTTCTCAGCCTGGGAGATGGCTACAAGAACCTTGGAAAATACACAAAAGACTAGCAAGAGCAGGTATGATAGAAGGACCAAGCAAAGAGAGTTCCAAGTAGGAGATCTGGTTTTGGTATGTACTCCTACAATAACCGGGAGTTTGAGCGCCAGATTCGTAGGTCCCTACCCGGTTGTAAAGAAGGTTACTAATCTCAATTACCTTCTTAGTACTCCAGACCGCCGGAAGAAAGAAACGTTGGTTCATGTTAATATGATCAAGAAATACGAGGGTCGAGATACACTCCCCGTAACCTTAGTGATCACTAATGATGACATTGAGGAGGAAGCGGAGGTGTTGGCTAACTCAGACATTCTGTTAAACTTGCAGGCAAAGTTGACACACGTGGCCGAAGGACATCAATCATCATTGCTGCAGATGATCCGGCAATACAAACCTATCTTCGAAGATGTTCCAGGGTTAACATCTGTCCTAAGGCATGATGTCAAGCTGGAGGAAGGAGTCCGACCTATAAAGCAACACCCGTACCGTCTCAACCCACTGAAGAAACGGGTGGTGAAAGAGGAGGTAGATTACATGCTGAAACACCATCTGATAGCCCCGAGCTCGAGCCCATGGTCATCCCCGATACTACTAGTGCCCAAACCTGGTAAGAAATACCGTCTTTGTATTGATTATCGTCAGGTGAATAAGGTCACAGTAGCAGATACCTACCCTCTCCCCAGAGTAGAGGAATGTCTGGATGCCATAGGTAAAGCCCGTTACCTGACGAAATTTGACCTGTTCAAAGGCTATTGGCAAGTTCCCCTCACGGAAAAGGCCAAACCCATATCAGCATTTGTGACTCCCGACGGGCTGTTTGAATGTCAGGTGATGCCATTCGGGATGAAAAACGCAGCCTCCACTTTCCAGAGACTGATGGGTACTGTGTTGCATGACGTGGAAAACACCTTAGTCTACATCGATGATGTATTAATATATGATGTAGATTGGCAGGATCATCTGCGTCACATAGAGGATTTCTTCAAGGCCATGCTCCAGTCAGGATTGGTGGTCAACCTGCATAAATCTGAGTTTGCCAGAACCTCTGTCATCTTCTTAGGTCATAAGGTTGGAGGAGGATGGATTGCGCCGAAGGCCAGCAAGATCGAAGCAATAGTCCAGTATCCTACGCCAGCTACCAGGAAGGACATCTTGCGTTTCCTTGGTATGGCTGGTTTTTATCGTAAGTTTGTCCCTAATTTTTCCTCCATCGCCGCCCCCCTGACCAATCTGTTGAAGAAGGGGGTGAAATTAATATGGATTGAGAATTGCCAGAAGGCATTCGAGAGTCTCAAAGCAATTCTAATCTCTTCTCCGATCCTCAGGTCCCCGGACTTTGAGGATAGATTTATCCTGACGGTCGACGCTTCTGACTATGGCCTGGGGTCCGTTTTATCCCAGACGGACGAGAAGGGGGTGGAACATCCTGTGGCCTATCATTCTAAGAAGTTCACCCCCAGCCAGCTTAATTACTCGGTCATAGAAAAAGAAACGTTGGCCTTAATTAATTCCGTCCAGCACTTTGAGGTATATCTAACAAGCAATGGTCATCCTATATTAGTACGGACCGACCATAACCCTCTAAAGTTCCTGGCTCAGTTTAGGCAAAAGAACCTCAGGCTCACCAGATGGAGTCTACATTTACAACAATATCCCCTCCAGATCGAACACATCAAAGGGGTGGACAACGTAGTAGCTGATGCATTATCTCGCGTCTAGATCCACGTACTAATTTGGTTTGTCTTCTTTTATAGAAACCCAAACCAAATTCCTTTTGGTGGGGAGGTGTTACGAACCCGGATCCAGCGTCCGAGCACGGAGCAGTGACGACCGCGCCATCTGTGGGTCAGCTCCCGAAACCCCCTCCAAAAGGACGACGACACCTGGTGAGGACGACGTGTACTAGCTATGAGGGCCAGTTTCCAGTCCCGTTCAGCACTCAACACCGCCGCCGCTGACCTCTGGTGAGGTGGTGCTCAGACTACAACGCCATCTATGGAGTGGATATGTCGGGCGTTTGTGTCTGAGCCTGTAAGTGAGGTGTTTTAGTGTCCCTGTTATTGATGACGTGTCTGCTTACAGATTCGACCTGGGACTGCTGTGATGGAAGTTGAGTCAGTCTACCCAAGGCAGCCGTCTCCATACCTTGTGCTTTGCTGCAGCAGCTGTGAAGTCGTCCCCCGGAAGAACACTGTGGTGTTACCTCTGTCAGTGGAGTGGCAGTAGAAGGATTACCCGGGACCGACTGCTGGAGACGATTATCCACTGGGGTACTGAGGACAGGAGAGTGATTTGTGGTATCACACGAGGCTCCTGGCTAGGGCGCTACCCTAGTATCGCTCGTGGAGTGGCCTGACCAGCCTTGCTGATCCGGAACCTGCCAGCAGACCTGCTGGACTTGTGGTTGACGGCCTCCACGGCGGTGCCCCCAGTGGAACTGTGTTTTGGCTGGCCTGTGTTTGGGGTAGACTCAGCTTGGTCGAAGGATTCGTCAAGAGACCACAAAAGCACCGAGGACTCAGCACCGAGAGTCTAGATCCAGAGTCTTCAGCAGAAGACGATTGTGTATTTCCCCTGTACAGTGTTAATACCCCTCCCCCTGTGCACTCTTTTATATATTATTTATTTGGTGATGGTAACAATTATAGTCTTAAGTTCTTAACTTTCTTTCCCTTCCCCCCTTTAAGTTTATTGCGTCACGGATCTCATTCCTTGAAAGCCACTACTGGCTTGGGGTCGGATACAACTTCCTCTAACAACATCAGAGTAAGCACCCCGTTGCGTCCCGAGAGGGTCGTAACAGAGGGCCAAGGTCCATACCCGAGGGTTGTTTGACCAAGGGTCCCAGAGAACCTATATCACTAAAAAGTTGGCAGATGAACTACAATTAAGGCCTGTAGCCCAGATGTCATTCAATATCTCAGGGTTTGTAACAGATGCAGGACCTCAAGTCTACCAGGTGGTACAACCATCAGTACGTTTAGGCAGGTACGTCTGTCGAGTACAAACCATTGTGGTGGACAAAATACCAGTAGACCTACAAGTTCAAGGTCTGAGTGCAACAGCCAAATTCCTGAGAAATAGAGGAATAAAATTGGCAGATAATATTAAGTCTGATCACCTCACCGACTTCGGTCTCCTTGTAGGGACAGACTATTGTCATCGATTCATCGGTTGCCCTACTAAATATCAGGGCATAACCATGTTAAACTCTGCAGGAGGTAAATTACTCTCAGGCCCAGTATCAAGCCTGAGGAGACCTATGCCTGCAGATAAACAATACCAATAGAAATCTAAATTTGTCAGCTGATTATATTTCTCCAGTAGCATTATACTAAGGAGATTACAGCTGACTATACCAACAGAGGTTGATGTTAGTATCATCATTTAAAGCTGGAGATGAGTTCATGAGGCCTCAGTGGCAAATCAGTGAACAGTAGCCTAAACCAGCTACAAGTCACTGCGACCAATGTCACTGAACCCACTGCAGTCTCAGAACCCTACTTTGCTTTAATGATGAGCTATTCAATCCTCTGAATCAATTAACTGAATTAAACCCCAGTAAATCTGATGACTGATTTGATACATTTATTATTTAATCAAGATGTGTTCCAT
This sequence comes from Procambarus clarkii, assembly GCF_040958095.1. Lineage (NCBI taxonomy): Eukaryota > Metazoa > Arthropoda > Malacostraca > Decapoda > Cambaridae > Procambarus > Procambarus clarkii. The sequence goes on along the minus strand of NC_091205.1, from coordinate 7,638,373 downwards.
GGGCCTCAGTGTTTATATATCAGTGACCAGTTACCTGAACAAACTTCAAGTTATATCTAATGTCACTGATCTCACTGCAGTCCCTGAATCACACTTGACTGTAGTACTTGATCACATTCAGTCTTCTGGGTTAAATAATATGTAATTAGGCTTGAATATTAGCCTTTCAAGAGTTAACAGGGAAATGAAATCGCATTAGACTTCTAACCCCTGCAACTCTAGTACGGGACATCCGTCCTGTACGAACAGACGCACAAACGTGTGATTACTAACTACTAACATCAAATTAATCTAATAATTCGAAGGAGGAGTATCAGTGTTCGTCTGTTCTAAATAGGACTTCGACCCGTGAGCAGCCCCTGGGGAATTATGTCGGAAAATCCGATACCATTTAATATCATACAGATAATAATAGCTGTGTTGTATAAACAAGTTAACCCATAGAAAACGCAACTTGTAGTGGAATTACCGTCTATAGAAAACGGAATATCATTACCACATACTATTATAAACCACTACCTATTATGGTGGGAATTATTCTTAAATACATTAGTCTTTGGACTTTACCATCATAAAAACATCTCATATAAATTAACTTAATTATCAATATTAAAGTAGAGTAAATGTGACCCTTCTATCACTTTCTGTCATCTGGACAATGTAAGCTAGGCGTCAGGGTGAGGGAGGGGCAGCCATTGTTGACTAAGACCAGAGGCTCATGGGAGCAAATACGGCTCCTGTTAATTTTACTTGGACGAAGTGTTATGGAAACCAAAGGTGTACCATTATCAACACGCTGTGAACAAATTCAAGTTAAGTGTTCTACTGAAACCCATTTATCTATCATTAGTGGCCATTAATGTCATTAGGTAGGGTGATCCAGTTAGAGCACGAGATAGCCTCATACTAAAGGTAATTAGCCCAGGTCTTCATTGTTCCATGTACAGTGTTCTCTGATATACCTGTCATATACTAGGATTCTGGCTTCACAGCTAGCGCCCTTTTGACACGTCAAGACGAGGAAGCATGCTTTGTGCATCAGTTACCAGGGTGATGGAAGCTACCTCAAAGAGGGAAAATGTGGTGTCTACATCCTGGTTATACCTGGTGGACTAAGGCCTGCTGTACAAATAAGATAAGGAACCTCTTCAATGTATGTAGTCTAATACTGTAGTTTGATTGGCTGCATATATATAAATTAAATTAATATAAACCCCCCTAATGTGTAGAGGATCGATTTGTGAGATTATGAGATTATTGCAGAAATACAGTCCACTTATCATTGTACAAATTGCTATCGAAGTATATAAATTAACGTAAATATAAATTCTATATAAATTCATATAAATTAAATAAATATAAATCTCACAAGTCGGTTCCCACATGCACCATCACCATAAAACCTTGCACCATCATCATTAAACCTTGCACCATCACCATAAAACCTTGCACCATCACCATAAAACCTTGCACCATCATCATTAAACCTTGCACCATCACTATAAAACCTTGCACCATTGTAACACCATAAAGGTGTTTTGTATTTATATATATATATATATATATATATATATATATATATATATATATATATATATATATATATATATATATATATATATATATATATATATATACGGAAAATCCACAGAGAAATATGAAATGAGGTGAACGTTTCGGCTTTGTTAAAGCCTTTGTCAACACCAGACTGACCGTCACCATAAAAGTCAGTCTGGTGTTGACAAAGGCTTTAACAAAGCCGAAACGTTCACCTCATTTCATATTTCTCTGTGGATTTTCCGCATAAAATGATCAGTGTTTTGTGATCGTCAATTGCATATATATATATATATATATATATATATATATATATATATATATATATATATATATATATATATATATATATATATATATATATATATATATATATATATATATATATATATATTTCGTACCTAGTAGCCAGAACGTCGTACTCGGCCTGCTATGCAAGGCCCGATTTTCCTAATAAGCCAAGTTTTCCTGAATTAATATATTTTTTCAAATTTCTATCTTATGAACTGATAAAGCTACCCATTTCATTTGGTATGAGGTCAATTTTTTTTTATTGGAGTTAAAATTAACGTAGATATATGACCGAACCTAACCAACCCTACCTAACCTAAGCTAACCTATCTTTATAGGTTAGGTTAGGTTAGGTAGCCGAAAAAGTTAGGTTAGGTTAGGGAGGTTAGGTAGTCGAAAAACAATTAATTCATGAAAACTTGGCTTATTAGGCAAATCGGGCCTATATATATATATATATATATATATATATATATATATATATATATATATATATATATATATATATATATATATATATATATATATAGAACAGGAGTCACAGACAAAATTTCGAGAGGCACCAGGTTGGCGGCTCCTAGTAATTAAGAAACTCTCACCTCTAAGTGTTAATGACCACCAAGTGACCAAGGTCAGGTCGCGGGAAGTTGACCTGGTCTCCTCTAAGCTCATAATTGCAGGCGGCTAGCCGGGGGATAGGGGGGGGGTGACCTTCAAACATGCCGCCAATTTAAGATGTGGCTTGGTAGAGTGCCTGGGGCTATCTACTTGTGAGCAGAGTTAGTTAGCTGGTCGCTAATATATACCCATGGTGCTGTACATTCGAAGAAGAAATAGACAGAAAGAGACAGAAGACAGGAGAACAGCAAGCAGAGCAGAACCGAGATACTTTCAGCCGGAAGGGGCGGGACAGTCTTTGTCAACTACAGTCCCCCCCCCCCTCTCTATCTAGCTATAGGCAGACACTTGGTGAGTTGAACATGAAAGGTGACATAGTCGTGTTCACTAGTGTTGTGTGACTATCAGGGGGCAGACGGCTGTAATGGTCTCGAATTCTGGTGTAGTGACTCAATTTGTACATTAATAATGAAACTTCAGTTCGATTGCTTGAATTCTGACATTTATCATGCTAAATAAATATATGATTCACTTACTTTTAATTGACTTTAAATGTGTTCCCGAGTTCGTGAAATTTTGGATATATACAAACTAGAGGCCAGAGTATTACAAGAATCTTGCCGGGAACACGATTCCAGTTAAATAATGCTAATAATGACATGGTTATACATCTTAGAGAATTTTGTGATACCGACAAGTTCCTTTCCTTGTCTTGTATATAATGGTGTTGAATGGATGGTGGCAGTCTACTTTCTACTTCTACTTTATACTTCTACCTATCTTCCATTCTACCTCTACCACTACTTCCTATTCATCTCCTTACCCTCTCTCCCACTCTCCCTTTTACCTGACCACATTCCTCCCTCCTTCCTCACCCCAAACCCTCACTAATTAATGTTTTGTTCATCTCTTTCCTTTCGTTTCTCTGATTCGTTCGTGACAGTGAATTGTTCTAGAGTTCTCTTGAGTCGCGGGTAGCTGATCAGGTTACAATGTCTTATGGTCTTGACACCTAGGTAATCATATACTTAGGTCACCAGGTGACGAATTAGAGAGGCTGCAGTAGAGACTCTGGGGGGAGCTCTTTAGTTTAGCGAACTGGGGGGGGGGTGGAATAATGGACGACTGAGAGCTATTTCCTTCACCCCTCCCTTTAGAATGGTTAACTAGGGGTGGGATAATGGACATGATAGAGCTATTTCCCCCAACCCGCGTTACACCATCACCATAAAACTTTGCACCATCACCATAAAACCTTGCACCATCACCATAAAACCTTGCACCATCACCATAAAACTTTGCACCATCACCTTAAAACCTCGCACCATCAACATAAAACTTTGCACCATCACCATAAAACTTTGCACCATCACCATAAAACCTCGCACCATCACCATAAAACCTTGCACCATCACCATAAAACCTCGCACCATCACCATAAAACCTCGCACCATCACCATAAAACTTTGCACCATCACCTTAAAACCTCGCACCATCACCTTAAAACCTCGCACCATCACCATAAAACTTTGCACCATCACCATAAAACTTTGCACCATCACCATAAAACTTGCACCATCACCATAAAACCTTGCACCATCACCATAAAACCTTGCACCATCACCATAAAACCTTTCACCTCTCTACCTACCTCATTCTATGAGTTTTATTCCTTTCTCCAATTTCCGATACGTTATGATGGTAACGTTATATCCCCCCCCCTGAGGTAACGAATTCAAAACCATGATGTAATTTGATGTTATTATCTACTCTCTATCCATAGTCAAGATAAGTTAGGTTAAGGTTACTATACGGTAAGGATTGGTTAGGTTGTGTTAGGCTTCATTATGTTTCATTACACTGATATTGTGTAATATTGTCCATAAATGTGAAATATGTAATATGAAAATTGTTTAAGTGTATCCTTGAATTTCGTTCACAGAAAAGTATATTCTTCAGACCATTTTTAAGAAAAAGTTTTTACCATATCTTTTATATATTTTAAGGCAACAAATTATAATGCAATAAATTTATCACATGATAATATTCTCTGTTTAGGACAAAGGTCCACTTACATGATAATATTCTCTGTTTAGGACAAAGGTCCACTTACATGATAATATTCTCTGTTTAGGACAAAGGTCCACTTACATGATAATATTCTCTGTTTAGGACAAAGGTCCACTTACATGATAATATTCTCTCTTTAGGACAAAGGTCCACTTACATGATAATATTCTCTCTTTAGGACAAAGGTCCACTTACATGATAATATTCTCTCTTTAGGACAAAGGTCCACTTACATGATAATATTCTCTGTTTAGGACAAAGGTCCACTTACATGATAATATTCTCTGTTTAGGACAAAGGTCCACTTACATGATAATATTCTCTGTTTAGGACAAAGGTCCACTTACATGATAATATTCTCTGTTTAGGACAAAGGTCCACTTACATGATAATATTCTCTGTTTAGGACAAAGGTCCACTTACATGATAATATTCTCTGTTTAGGACAAAGGTCCACTTACATGATAATATTCTCTGTTTAGGACAAAGGTCCACTTACATGATAATGTTCTCTGTTTAGGACAAAGGTCCACTTACATGATAATATTCTCTGTTTAGGACAAAGGTCCACTTACATGATAATGTTCTCTGTTTAGGACAAAGGTCCACTTACATGATAATGTTCTCTGTTTAGGACAAAGGTCCACTTACATGATAATATTCTCTGTTTAGGACAAAGGTCCACTTACATGATAATATTCTCTGTTTAGGACAAAGGTCCACTTACATGATAATATTCTCTGTTTAGGACAAAGGCCCACTTACATGATAAAATTCTCTGTTTAGGACAAAGGTCCACTTACATGATAATATTCTCTGTTTAGGACAAAGGTCCACTTACATGATAATATTCTCTGTTTAGGACAAAGGCCCACTTACATGATAATATTCTCTGTTTAGGACAAAGGTCCACTTACATGATAATATTCTCTGTTTGGGACAAAGGCCCACTTACATGATAATATTCTCTGTTTAGGACAAAGGTCCACTTACATGATAATATTCTCTGTTTAGGACAAAGGCCCACTTACATGATAATATTCTCTGTTTAGGACAAAGGCCCACTTACATGATAATATTCTCTGTTTAGGACAAAGGCCCACTTTCATGATAATATTCTCTGTTTAGGACAAAGGTCCACTTTCATGATAATATTCTCTGTTTAGGACAAAGGTCCACTTACATGATAATATTCTCTCTTTAGGACAAAGGTCCACTTACATGATAATATTCTCTGTTAGGACAATGGTCCACTTACATGATAATATTCTCTGTTTAGGACAAAGGTCCACTTACATGATAATATTCTCTCTTTAGGACAAAGGTCCACTTACATGATAATATTATCTGTTAGGACAATGGTCCACTTACATGATAATATTCTCTGTTAGGACAATGGTCCACTTACCAGTTTACAAGTATTCATTCACTGGAACCGTAAGAGGCTTCCAGACCATCAGGGATGTCTAGGTAACTATCTAGGTGGTTTGACTGAGGGTTTGTCTCTCGTGGTAATATATTTGCTTTGAGAACAGGTTGATTAACCTAACCTTTTTGTTCACCTTTAACATTTATGTATCAAAATGTCATTCTAAAATTATAGTACTTATTTCTACTATGGCTGGAAAGTACAAAAATTAACTAGTGCAACCTAAGACGAAACTACGTTTTGAATCATTCTTTTTTGACGAGGGAATGATAAAGAAGATGTTGTGGCCCCACACACCAGCCACTCAGTGGGTGTTGTGGCCCCACACACCAGCCACTCAGTGGGTGTTGTGGCCCCACACACCAGCCACTCAGTGGGTGTTGTGGCCCCACACACTAGACACACAGTGGGTGTTGTGGCCCCACACACTCCAGCCACTCAGTGGGTGTTGTGGCCCCACACACTAGACACACAGTGGGTGTTGTGGCCCCACACACTAGACACACAGTGGGTGTTGTGGCCCCACACACCAGCCACTCAGTGGGTGTTGTGGCCACACACCAGCCACTCAGTGGGTGTTGTGGCCCCACACACCAGCCACTCAGTGGGTGTTGTGGCCCCACACACCAGCCACTCAGTGGGTGTTGTGGCCCCACACACTAGACCAACAGTGGGTGTTGTGGCCCCACACACTCCAGCCACTCAGTGGGTGTTGTGGCCCCACACACTAGACACACAGTGGGTGTTGTGGCCCCACACACTAGACACACAGTGGGTGTTGTGGCCCCACACACCAGCCACTCAGTGGGTGTTGTGGCCACACACCAGCCACTCAGTGGGTGTTGTGGCCCCACACACCAGCCACTCAGAGGGTGTTGTGGCCCCACACACCAGCCACTCAGCGGGGGTTGTGGCCACACACCAGCCACTCAGTAGGTGTTGTGGCCCCACACACCAGCCACTCAGTGGGTGTTGTGGCCCCACACACGAGACACTCAGTGGGTGTTGTGGCCCCACACACCAGCCTCTCATTGGGTGTTGTGGCCCCACACCCCAGGCACTCAGTGGGTGTTGTGGCCCCACACACCAGACACTCAGTGGGTGTTGTGGCCCCACACACCAGACACTCATTGGGTGTTGTGGCCCCACACCCCAGCCACTCAGTGGGTGTTGTGGCCCCACACACCAGCCTCTCATTGGGTGTTGTGGCCCCACACACCAGCCACTCAGTGGGTGTTGTGGCCCCACACATCAGGCACTCAGTGGGTGTTGTGACCCCACACACCAGACACTCAGTGGGTGTTGTGGCCCCACACACCAGACACTCAGTGGGTGTTGTGGCCCCACACACCAGACACTCATTGGGTGTTGTGGCCCCACACACCAGACACACAGTGGGTGTTGTGGCCCCACACACCAGCCTCTCATTGGGTGTTGTGGCCCCACACACCAGACACACAGTGGGTGTTGTGGCCCCACACACCAGCCACTCAGTGGGTGTTGTGGCCCCACACACCAGACACTCAGTGGGTGTTGTGGCCCCACACACCAGACACACAGTGGGTGTTGTGGCCACACACGAGACACTCAGTGGGTGTTGTGGCCCCACACACCAGACACTCCGTGGGTGTTGTGGCAACACACACCACACACACAGTGGGTGTTGTGGCCCCACACACCAGACACACAGTGGGTGTTGTGGCCCCACACACCAGACACTCAGTGGGTGTTGTGGCCCCACACACCAGACACACAGTGGGTGTTGTGGCCCCACACACCAGACACACAGTGGGTGTTGTGGCCACACACGAGACACTCAGTGGGTGTTGTGGCCCAACACGAGACACTCAGTGGGTGTTGTGGCCCCACACACCAGACACACAGTGGGTGTTGTGGCCCCACACACTAGATGCACAGTGGGTGTTGTGGCCCCACACACCAGCCTCTTATTGGGTGTTGTGGCCCCACACACCAGACACACAGTGGGTGTTGTGGCCCCACACACTAGACACTCAGTGGGTGTTGTGGCCCCACACACCAGACACTTAGTGGGTGTTGTGGCCCCTAACACCAGACACTCAGTGGGTGTTGTGGCCCCACACACTAGACACACAGTGGGTGTTGTGGCCCCACACACTAGACACACAGTGGGTGTTGTGGCCCCACACCCTAGACACTCAGTGGGTGTTGTGGCCCCACACACCAGACACACAGTGGGTGTTGTGGCCCCACACACCAGCCTCTCATTGGGTGTTGTGGCCCCACACACGATACACACAGTGGGTGTTGTGGCCCCACACGAGACACTCAGTGGGTGTAGTGGCCCCACACACCAGACACACAGTGGGTGTTGTGGCCCCACACACCAGCCTCTCATTGGGTGTTGAGGCCCCACACACCAGCCACTCAGTGGGTGTTGTGGCCACACACAAGACACACAGTGGGTGTTGTGGCCCCACACACCAGCCTCTCAGTGGGTGTTGTGGCCCCACACACCAGGCACTCAGTGGGTGTTGTGGTCACACATTAGACACACAGTAGGTGTTGTGGCCCCACACACCAGACACACAGTGGGTGTTGTGTCCCCACACACCAGCCACACAGTGGGTGTTGTGGCCACACACTAGACACACAGTGGGTGTTGTGGCCCCACACACCAGACACACAGTGGGGGTTGTGGCCCCACACACCAGACACACAGTGGGTGTTGTGGCCACACACTAGACACACAGTGGGTGTTGTGGCCCCAAACACCAGACACACAGTGTGTGTTGTGGCCACACACTAGACACACAGTGTGTGTTGTGGCCCCACACACCAGACACACAGTGTGTGTTGTGGCCACACACCAAACACACAGTGGGTGTTGTGGCCCCACACACCAGCCACACAGTGGGTGTTGTGGCCACACACCAGACACACAGTGGGTGTTGTGGCCCCACACACCAGACACACAGTGGGTGTTGTGGCCCCACGCACCAGACACACAGTGGGTGTTGTGGCCACACACTAGACACACAGTGGGTGTTGTGGCCCCACACACCAGACACACAGTGTGTGTTGTGGCCACACACTAGACACACAGTGGGTGTTGTGGCTCCACACACCAGCCTCTCATTGGGTGTTATGACCCCACACACCAGCCACTCATTGGGTGTTGTGGCCCCACACACCAGGCACTCAGTGGGTGTTGTGGCCCCACACACCAGCCACTCAGTAGGTGTTGTGGCCCCACACACCAGACACACAGTGGGTGTTGTGGCCCCACACACCAGCCACTCAGTGGGTGTTGTGGCCCCACACACGAGACACTCAGTTGGTGTTGTGGCCCCACACACCAGACACACAGTGGGTGTTGTGGCCCCACACACCAGACACACAGTGGGTGTTGTGGCCCCACACACCAGACACTCAGTGGGTGTTGTGGCCCCACACACCAGACACTCAGAGGGTGTTGTGGCCCCACACACCAGACACTCAGTGGGTGTTGTGGCCCCACACGATACACTCAGTGGGTGTTGTGGCCCACCACACCAGACACACAGTGGGTGTTGTGGCCCCACACACCAGCCACTCAGTGGGTTTTGTGGCCCCATACACCAGACACTCAGTGGGTGTTGTGGCCCCACACGATACACACAGTGGGTGTTGTGGCCTCACACACCAGACACACAGTGGGTGTTGTGGCCCCACACACCAGACACTCAGTGGGTGTTGTGGCCCCACACACCAGACACTCAGTGGGTGTTGTGGCCCCACACACCAGACACACAGTGGGTGTTGTGGCCCCACACACCAGACACACAGTGGGTGTTGTGGCCCCACACACCAGACGCACAGTGGGTGTTGTGGCCCCACACAACAGACACTCAGTGGGTGTTGTGGCCCCACACACCAGACACTCAGTGGGTGTTGTGGCCCCACACACCAGACACACAGTGGGTGTTGTGGCCCCACACACCAGACACACAGTGGGTGTTGTGGCCCCACACACCAGACACACAGTGGGTGTTGTGGCCCCACACACCAGACACACAGTGGGTGTTGTGGCCACACACCAGACACTCAGTGGGCGTTGTGGTCCCACACACCAGACACTCAGTGGGTGTTGTGGCCCCACACACCAGACACACAGTGGGTGTTCTGGCCCCACACGATACACACAGTGGGTGTTGTGGCCCCACACGATACACACATTGGGTGTTGTGGCCCGACACACCAGCCACTCAGTGGGTGTTGTGGCCCCACACACCAGACACACAGTGGGTGTTGTGGCCCCACACACCAGACACTCAGTAGGTGTTGTGGCCCCACACGATACACACAGTGGGTGTTGCGGCCCCACACACCAGCCACTCAGTGGGTGTTGTGGCCCCACACACCAGCCACTCAGTGGGTGTTGTGGCCCCACACACCAGCCACTCAGTGGGTGTTGTGGCCCCACACACTAGACACACAGTGGGTGTTGTGGCCCCACACACTCCAGCCACTCAGTGGGTGTTGTGGCCCCACACACTAGACACACAGTGGGTGTTGTGGCCCCACACACTAGACACACAGTGGGTGTTGTGGCCCCACCCACCAGCCACTCAGTGGGTGTTGTGGCCACACACCAGCCACTCAGTGGGTGTTGTGGCCCCACACACCAGCCACTCAGAGGGTGTTGTGGCCCCACACACCAGCCACTCAGTGGGTGTTGTGGCCACACACCAGCCACTCAGTAGGTGTTGTGGCCCCACACACCAGCCACTCAGTGGGTGTTGTGCCCCACACACGAGACACTCAGTGGGTGTTGTGGCCCCACACACCAGCCTCTCATTGGGTGTTGTGGCCCCACACCCCAGCTACTCAGTGGGTGTTGTGGCCCCACACACCAGACACTCAGTGGGTGTTGTGGCCCCACACACCAGACACTCATTGGGTGTTGTGACCCCACACCCCAGCCACTCAGTGGGTGTTGTGGCCCCACACACCAGCCTCTCATTGGGTGTTGTGGCCCCACACACCAGCCACTCAGTGGGTGTTGTGGCCCCACACATCAGGCACTCAGTGGGTGTTGTGACCCCACACACCAGACACTCATGGGGTGTTGTGGCCCCACACACCAGACACTCAGTGGGTGTTGTGGCCCCACACACCAGACACTCATTGGGTGTTGTGGCCCCACACACCAGACACACAGTGGGTGTTGTGGCCCCACACACCAGCCTCTCATTGGGTATTGTGGCCCCACACACCAGACACACAGTGGGTGTTGTGGCCCCACACACCAGCCACTCAGTGGGTGTTGTGGCCCCACACACCAGACACTCAGTGGGTGTTGTGGCCCCACACACCAGACACACAGTGGGTGTTGTGGCCACACACGAGACACTCAGTGGGTGTTGTGGCCCCACACACCAGACACTCCGTGGGTGTTGTGGCAACACACACCACACACACAGTGGGTGTTGTGGCCCCACACACCAGACACACAGTGGGTGTTGTGGCCCCACACACCAGACACTCAGTGGGTGTTGTGGCCCCACACACCAGACACACAGTGGGTGTTGTGGCCCCACACACCAGACACACAGTGGGTGTTGTGGCCACACACGAGACACTCAGTGGGTGTTGTGGCCCAACACGAGACACTCAGTGGGTGTTGTGGCCCCACACACCAGACACACAGTGGGTGTTGTGGCCCCACACACTAGATGCACAGTGGGTGTTGTGGCCCCACACACCAGCCTCTTATTGCGTGTTGTGGCCCCACACACCAGACACACAGTGGGTGTTGTGGCCCCACACACTAGACACTCAGTGGGTGTTGTGGCCGCACACACCAGACACTCAGTGAGTGTTGTGGCCCCTAACACCAGACACTCAGTGGGTGTTGTGGCCCCACACACTAGACACACAGTGGGTGTTGTGGCCCCACACACTAGACACACAGTGGGTGTTGTGGCCCCACACACTAGACACTCAGTGGGTGTTGTGGCCCCACACACTAGACACTCAGTGGGTGTTGTGGCCCCACACACCAGCCTCTCATTGGGTGTTGTGGCCCCACACACCAGCCTCTCATTGGGTGTTGTGGCCCCACACACGACACACACAGTGGGTGTTGTGGCCCCACACGAGACACTCAGTTGGTGTTGTGGCCCCACACACCAGACACACAGTGGGTGTTGTGGCCCCACACACCAGCCTCTCATTGGGTGTTGAGGCCCCACACACCAGCCACTCAGTGGGTGTTGTGGCTACACACAAGACACACAGTGGGTGTTGTGGCCCCACACACCAGCCTCTCAGTGGGTGTTGTGGCCCCACACACCAGGCACTCAGTGGGTGTTGTGGTCACACATTAGACACACAGTGGGTGTTGTGGCCCCACACACCAGACACACAGTGGGTGTTGTGGCCCCACACACCAGCCACACAGTGGGTGTTGTGGCCACACACTAGACACACAGTGGGTGTTGTGGCCCCACACACCAGACACACAGTGGGGGTTGTGGCCCCACACACCAGACACACAGTGGGTGATGTGGCCACACACTAGACACACAGTGGGTGTTGTGGCCCCAAACACCAGACACACAGTGTGTGTTGTGGCCACACACTAGACACACAGTGTGTGTTGTGGCCCCACACACCAGACACACAGTGTGTGTTGTGGCCACACACCAAACACACAGTGGGTGTTGTGGCCCCGCACACCAGCCACACAGTGGGTGTTGTGGCCACATACCAGACACACAGTGGGTGTTGTGGCCCCACACACCAGACACACAGTGGGTGTTGTGGCCCCACGCACCAGACACACAGTGGGTGTTGTGGCCACACACTAGACACACAGTGGGTGTTGTGGCCCCACACACCAGACACACAGTGTGTGTTGTGGCCACACACTAGACACACAGTGGGTGTTGTGGCTCCACACACCAGCCTCTCATTGGGTGTTATGACCCCACACACCAGCCACTCATTGGGTGTTGTGGCCCCACACACCAGGCACTCAGTGGGTGTTGTGGCCCCACACACCAGCCACTCAGTAGGTGTTGTGGCCCCACACACCAGACACACAGTGGGTGTTGTGGCCCCACACACTAGCCACTCAGTGGGTGTTGTGGCCCCACACACGAGACACTCAGTTGGTGTTGTGGCCCCACACACCAGACACACAGTGGGTGTTGTGGCCCCACACACCAGACACACAGTGGGTGTTGTGGACCCACACACCAGACACTCAGTGGGTGTTGTGGCCCCACACACCAGACACTCAGTGGGTGTTGTGGCCCCACACACCAGACACTCAGTGGGTGTTGTGGCCCCACGCGATACACTCAGTGGGTGTTGTGGCCCAACACACCAGACACACAGTGGGTGTTGTGGCCCCACACACCAGCCACTCAGTGGGTTTTGTGGCCCCATACACCAGACACTCAGTGGGTGTTGTGGCCCCACACGATACACACAGTGGGTGTTGTGGCCTCACACACCAGACACACAGTGGGTGTTGTGGCCCCACACACCAGACACTCAGTGGGTGTTGTGGCCCCACACACCAGACACTCAGTGGGTGTTGTGGCCCCACACACCAGACACACAGTGGGTGTTGTGGCCCCACACACCAGACACACAGTGGGTGTTGTGGCCCCACACACCAGACGCACAGTGGGTGTTGTGGCCCCACACAACAGACACTCAGTGGGTGTTGTGGCCCCACACACCAGACACTCAGTGGGTGTTGTGGCCCCACACACCAGACACACAGTGGGTGTTGTGGCCCCACACACCAGACACACAGTGGGTGTTGTGGCCCCACACACCAGACACACAGTGGGTGTTGTGGCCCCACACACCAGACACACAGTGGGTGTTGTGGCCACACACCAGACACTCAGTGGGCGTTGTGGCCCCACACACCAGACACTCAGTGGGTGTTGTGGCCCCACACACCAGACACACAGTGGGTGTTCTGGCCCCACACGATACACACAGTGGGTGTTGTGGCCCCACACGATACACACATTGGGTGTTGTGGCCCCACACACCAGCCACTCAGTGGGTGTTGTGGCCCCACACACCAGACACACAGTGGGTGTTGTGGCCCCACACACCAGACACTCAGTAGGTGTTGTGGCCCCACACGATACACACAGTGGGTGTTGCGGCCCCACACACCAGCCACTCAGTGGGTGTTGTGGCCCCACACACCAGCCACTCAGTGGGTGTTGTGGCCACACACCAGCCACTCAGTGGATGTTGTGGCCCCACACACCAGCCACTCAGTGGGTGTTGTGGCCCCACACACCAGCCACTCAGTGGGTGTTGTGGCCCCACACACTAGACACACAGTGGGTGTTGTGGCCCAACACACTCCAGCCACTCAGTGGGTGTTGTGGCCCCACACACTAGACACACAGTGGGTGTTGTGGCCCCACACACCAGCCACTCAGTGGGTGTTGTGGCCACACACCAGCCACTCAGTGGGTGTTGTGGCCCCACACACCAGACGCACAGTGGGTGTTGTGGCCCCACACAACAGACACTCAGTGGGTGTTGTGGCCCCACACACCAGACACTCAGTGGGTGTTGTGGCCCCACACACCAGACACACAGTGGGTGTTGTGGCCCCACACACCAGACACACAGTGGGTGTTGTGGCCCCACACACCAGACACACAGTGGGTGTTGTGGCCCCACACACCAGACACACAGTGGGTGTTGTGGCCACACACCAGACACTCAGTGGGCGTTGTGGTCCCACACACCAGACACTCAGTGGGTGTTGTGGCCCCACACACCAGACACACAGTGGGTGTTCTGGCCCCACACGATACACACAGTGGGTGTTGTGGCCCCACACGATACACACATTGGGTGTTGTGGCCCGACACACCAGCCACTCAGTGGGTGTTGTGGCCCCACACACCAGACACACAGTGGGTGTTGTGGCCCCACACACCAGACACTCAGTAGGTGTTGTGGCCCCACACGATACACACAGTGGGTGTTGCGGCCCCACACACCAGCCACTCAGTGGGTGTTGTGGCCCCACACACCAGCCACTCAGTGGGTGTTGTGGCCCCACACACCAGCCACTCAGTGGGTGTTGTGGCCCCACACACTAGACACACAGTGGGTGTTGTGGCCCCACACACTCCAGCCACTCAGTGGGTGTTGTGGCCCCACACACTAGACACACAGTGGGTGTTGTGGCCCCACACACTAGACACACAGTGGGTGTTGTCGCCCCACACACCAGCCACTCAGTGGGTGTTGTGGCCACACACCAGCCACTCAGTGGATGTTGTGGCCCCACACACCAGCCACTCAGTGGGTGTTGTGGCCCCACACACCAGCCACTCAGTGGGTGTTGTGGCCCCACACACTAGACACACAGTGGGTGTTGTGGCCCCACACACTCCAGCCACTCAGTGGGTGTTGTGGCCCCACACACTAGACACACAGTGGGTGTTGTGGCCCCACACACTAGACACACAGTGGGTGTTGTGGCCCCACCCACCAGCCACTCAGTGGGTGTTGTGGCCACACACCAGCCACTCAGTGGGTGTTGTGGCCCCACACACCAGCCACTCAGAGGGTGTTGTGGCCCCACACACCAGCCACTCAGTGGGTGTTGTGGCCACACACCAGCCACTCAGTAGGTGTTGTGGCCCCACACACCAGCCACTCAGTGGGTGTTGTGCCCCACACACGAGACACTCAGTGGGTGTTGTGGCCCCACACACCAGCCTCTCATTGGGTGTTGTGGCCCCACACCCCAGCTACTCAGTGGGTGTTGTGGCCCCACACACCAGACACTCAGTGGGTGTTGTGGCCCCACACACCAGACACTCATTGGGTGTTGTGACCCCACACCCCAGCCACTCAGTGGGTGTTGTGGCCCCACACACCAGCCTCTCATTGGGTGTTGTGGCCCCACACACCAGCCACTCAGTGGGTGTTGTGGCCCCACACATCAGGCACTCAGTGGGTGTTGTGACCCCACACACCAGACACTCATGGGGTGTTGTGGCCCCACACACCAGACACTCAGTGGGTGTTGTGGCCCCACACACCAGACACTCATTGGGTGTTGTGGCCCCACACACCAGACACACAGTGGGTGTTGTGGCCCCACACACCAGCCTCTCATTGGGTATTGTGGCCCCACACACCAGACACACAGTGGGTGTTGTGGCCCCACACACCAGCCACTCAGTGGGTGTTGTGGCCCCACACACCAGACACTCAGTGGGTGTTGTGGCCCCACACACCAGACACACAGTGGGTGTTGTGGCCACACACGAGACACTCAGTGGGTGTTGTGGCCCCACACACCAGACACTCCGTGGGTGTTGTGGCAACACACACCACACACACAGTGGGTGTTGTGGCCCCACACACCAGACACACAGTGGGTGTTGTGGCCCCACACACCAGACACTCAGTGGGTGTTGTGGCCCCACACACCAGACACACAGTGGGTGTTGTGGCCCCACACACCAGACACACAGTGGGTGTTGTGGCCACACACGAGACACTCAGTGGGTGTTGTGGCCCAACACGAGACACTCAGTGGGTGTTGTGGCCCCACACACCAGACACACAGTGGGTGTTGTGGCCCCACACACTAGATGCACAGTGGGTGTTGTGGCCCCACACACCAGCCTCTTATTGCGTGTTGTGGCCCCACACACCAGACACACAGTGGGTGTTGTGGCCCCACACACTAGACACTCAGTGGGTGTTGTGGCCGCACACACCAGACACTCAGTGAGTGTTGTGGCCCCTAACACCAGACACTCAGTGGGTGTTGTGGCCCCACACACTAGACACACAGTGGGTGTTGTGGCCCCACACACTAGACACACAGTGGGTGTTGTGGCCCCACACACTAGACACTCAGTGGGTGTTGTGGCCCCACACACTAGACACTCAGTGGGTGTTGTGGCCCCACACACCAGCCTCTCATTGGGTGTTGTGGCCCCACACACCAGCCTCTCATTGGGTGTTGTGGCCCCACACACGACACACACAGTGGGTGTTGTGGCCCCACACGAGACACTCAGTTGGTGTTGTGGCCCCACACACCAGACACACAGTGGGTGTTGTGGCCCCACACACCAGCCTCTCATTGGGTGTTGAGGCCCCACACACCAGCCACTCAGTGGGTGTTGTGGCTACACACAAGACACACAGTGGGTGTTGTGGCCCCACACACCAGCCTCTCAGTGGGTGTTGTGGCCCCACACACCAGGCACTCAGTGGGTGTTGTGGTCACACATTAGACACACAGTGGGTGTTGTGGCCCCACACACCAGACACACAGTGGGTGTTGTGGCCCCACACACCAGCCACACAGTGGGTGTTGTGGCCACACACTAGACACACAGTGGGTGTTGTGGCCCCACACACCAGACACACAGTGGGGGTTGTGGCCCCACACACCAGACACACAGTGGGTGATGTGGCCACACACTAGACACACAGTGGGTGTTGTGGCCCCAAACACCAGACACACAGTGTGTGTTGTGGCCACACACTAGACACACAGTGTGTGTTGTGGCCCCACACACCAGACACACAGTGTGTGTTGTGGCCACACACCAAACACACAGTGGGTGTTGTGGCCCCGCACACCAGCCACACAGTGGGTGTTGTGGCCACATACCAGACACACAGTGGGTGTTGTGGCCCCACACACCAGACACACAGTGGGTGTTGTGGCCCCACGCACCAGACACACAGTGGGTGTTGTGGCCACACACTAGACACACAGTGGGTGTTGTGGCCCCACACACCAGACACACAGTGTGTGTTGTGGCCACACACTAGACACACAGTGGGTGTTGTGGCTCCACACACCAGCCTCTCATTGGGTGTTATGACCCCACACACCAGCCACTCATTGGGTGTTGTGGCCCCACACACCAGGCACTCAGTGGGTGTTGTGGCCCCACACACCAGCCACTCAGTAGGTGTTGTGGCCCCACACACCAGACACACAGTGGGTGTTGTGGCCCCACACACTAGCCACTCAGTGGGTGTTGTGGCCCCACACACCAGACACACAGTGGGTGTTGTGGCCCCACACACCAGACGCACAGTGGGTGTTGTGGCCCCACACAACAGACACTCAGTGGGTGTTGTGGCCCCACACACCAGACACTCAGTGGGTGTTGTGGCCCCACACACCAGACACACAGTGGGTGTTGTGGCCCCACACACCAGACACACAGTGGGTGTTGTGGCCCCACACACCAGACACACAGTGGGTGTTGTGGCCCCACACACCAGACACACAGTGGGTGTTGTGGCCACACACCAGACACTCAGTGGGCGTTGTGGCCCCACACACCAGACACTCAGTGGGTGTTGTGGCCCCACACACCAGACACACAGTGGGTGTTCTGGCCCCACACGATACACACAGTGGGTGTTGTGGCCCCACACGATACACACATTGGGTGTTGTGGCCCCACACACCAGCCACTCAGTGGGTGTTGTGGCCCCACACACCAGACACACAGTGGGTGTTGTGGCCCCACACACCAGACACTCAGTAGGTGTTGTGGCCCCACACGATACACACAGTGGGTGTTGCGGCCCCACACACCAGCCACTCAGTGGGTGTTGTGGCCCCACACACCAGCCACTCAGTGGGTGTTGTGGCCACACACCAGCCACTCAGTGGATGTTGTGGCCCCACACACCAGCCACTCAGTGGGTGTTGTGGCCCCACACACCAGCCACTCAGTGGGTGTTGTGGCCCCACACACTAGACACACAGTGGGTGTTGTGGCCCAACACACTCCAGCCACTCAGTGGGTGTTGTGGCCCCACACACTAGACACACAGTGGGTGTTGTGGCCCCACACACCAGCCACTCAGTGGGTGTTGTGGCCACACACCAGCCACTCAGTGGGTGTTGTGGCCCCACACACCAGACGCACAGTGGGTGTTGTGGCCCCACACAACAGACACTCAGTGGGTGTTGTGGCCCCACACACCAGACACTCAGTGGGTGTTGTGGCCCCACACACCAGACACACAGTGGGTGTTGTGGCCCCACACACCAGACACACAGTGGGTGTTGTGGCCCCACACACCAGACACACAGTGGGTGTTGTGGCCCCACACACCAGACACACAGTGGGTGTTGTGGCCACACACCAGACACTCAGTGGGCGTTGTGGTCCCACACACCAGACACTCAGTGGGTGTTGTGGCCCCACACACCAGACACACAGTGGGTGTTCTGGCCCCACACGATACACACAGTGGGTGTTGTGGCCCCACACGATACACACATTGGGTGTTGTGGCCCGACACACCAGCCACTCAGTGGGTGTTGTGGCCCCACACACCAGACACACAGTGGGTGTTGTGGCCCCACACACCAGACACTCAGTAGGTGTTGTGGCCCCACACGATACACACAGTGGGTGTTGCGGCCCCACACACCAGCCACTCAGTGGGTGTTGTGGCCCCACACACCAGCCACTCAGTGGGTGTTGTGGCCCCACACACCAGCCACTCAGTGGGTGTTGTGGCCCCACACACTAGACACACAGTGGGTGTTGTGGCCCCACACACTCCAGCCACTCAGTGGGTGTTGTGGCCCCACACACTAGACACACAGTGGGTGTTGTGGCCCCACACACTAGACACACAGTGGGTGTTGTCGCCCCACACACCAGCCACTCAGTGGGTGTTGTGGCCACACACCAGCCACTCAGTGGATGTTGTGGCCCCACACACCAGCCACTCAGTGGGTGTTGTGGCCCCACACACCAGCCACTCAGTGGGTGTTGTGGCCCCACACACTAGACACACAGTGGGTGTTGTGGCCCCACACACTCCAGCCACTCAGTGGGTGTTGTGGCCCCACACACTAGACACACAGTGGGTGTTGTGGCCCCACACACTAGACACACAGTGGGTGTTGTGGCCCCACCCACCAGCCACTCAGTGGGTGTTGTGGCCACACACCAGCCACTCAGTGGGTGTTGTGGCCCCACACACCAGCCACTCAGAGGGTGTTGTGGCCCCACACACCAGCCACTCAGTGGGTGTTGTGGCCACACACCAGCCACTCAGTAGGTGTTGTGGCCCCACACACCAGCCACTCAGTGGGTGTTGTGCCCCACACACGAGACACTCAGTGGGTGTTGTGGCCCCACACACCAGCCTCTCATTGGGTGTTGTGGCCCCACACCCCAGCTACTCAGTGGGTGTTGTGGCCCCACACACCAGACACTCAGTGGGTGTTGTGGCCCCACACACCAGACACTCATTGGGTGTTGTGACCCCACACCCCAGCCACTCAGTGGGTGTTGTGGCCCCACACACCAGCCTCTCATTGGGTGTTGTGGCCCCACACACCAGCCACTCAGTGGGTGTTGTGGCCCCACACATCAGGCACTCAGTGGGTGTTGTGACCCCACACACCAGACACTCATGGGGTGTTGTGGCCCCACACACCAGACACTCAGTGGGTGTTGTGGCCCCACACACCAGACACTCATTGGGTGTTGTGGCCCCACACACCAGCCTCTCATTGGGTATTGTGGCCCCACACACCAGACACACAGTGGGTGTTGTGGCCCCACACACCAGCCACTCAGTGGGTGTTGTGGCCCCACACACCAGACACTCAGTGGGTGTTGTGGCCCCACACACCAGACACACAGTGGGTGTTGTGGCCACACACGAGACACTCAGTGGGTGTTGTGGCCCCACACACCAGACACTCCGTGGGTGTTGTGGCAACACACACCACACACACAGTGGGTGTTGTGGCCCCACACACCAGACACACAGTGGGTGTTGTGGCCCCACACACCAGACACTCAGTGGGTGTTGTGGCCCCACACACCAGACACACAGTGGGTGTTGTGGCCCCACACACCAGACACACAGTGGGTGTTGTGGCCACACACGAGACACTCAGTGGGTGTTGTGGCCCAACACGAGACACTCAGTGGGTGTTGTGGCCCCACACACCAGACACACAGTGGGTGTTGTGGCCCCACACACTAGATGCACAGTGGGTGTTGTGGCCCCACACACCAGCCTCTTATTGCGTGTTGTGGCCCCACACACCAGACACACAGTGGGTGTTGTGGCCCCACACACTAGACACTCAGTGGGTGTTGTGGCCGCACACACCAGACACTCAGTGAGTGTTGTGGCCCCTAACACCAGACACTCAGTGGGTGTTGTGGCCCCACACACTAGACACACAGTGGGTGTTGTGGCCCCACACACTAGACACACAGTGGGTGTTGTGGCCCCACACACTAGACACTCAGTGGGTGTTGTGGCCCCACACACTAGACACTCAGTGGGTGTTGTGGCCCCACACACCAGCCTCTCATTGGGTGTTGTGGCCCCACACACCAGCCTCTCATTGGGTGTTGTGGCCCCACACACGACACACACAGTGGGTGTTGTGGCCCCACACGAGACACTCAGTTGGTGTTGTGGCCCCACACACCAGACACACAGTGGGTGTTGTGGCCCCACACACCAGCCTCTCATTGGGTGTTGAGGCCCCACACACCAGCCACTCAGTGGGTGTTGTGGCTACACACAAGACACACAGTGGGTGTTGTGGCCCCACACACCAGCCTCTCAGTGGGTGTTGTGGCCCCACACACCAGGCACTCAGTGGGTGTTGTGGTCACACATTAGACACACAGTGGGTGTTGTGGCCCCACACACCAGACACACAGTGGGTGTTGTGGCCCCACACACCAGCCACACAGTGGGTGTTGTGGCCACACACTAGACACACAGTGGGTGTTGTGGCCCCACACACCAGACACACAGTGGGGGTTGTGGCCCCACACACCAGACACACAGTGGGTGATGTGGCCACACACTAGACACACAGTGGGTGTTGTGGCCCCAAACACCAGACACACAGTGTGTGTTGTGGCCACACACTAGACACACAGTGTGTGTTGTGGCCCCACACACCAGACACACAGTGTGTGTTGTGGCCACACACCAAACACACAGTGGGTGTTGTGGCCCCGCACACCAGCCACACAGTGGGTGTTGTGGCCACATACCAGACACACAGTGGGTGTTGTGGCCCCACACACCAGACACACAGTGGGTGTTGTGGCCCCACGCACCAGACACACAGTGGGTGTTGTGGCCACACACTAGACACACAGTGGGTGTTGTGGCCCCACACACCAGACACACAGTGTGTGTTGTGGCCACACACTAGACACACAGTGGGTGTTGTGGCTCCACACACCAGCCTCTCATTGGGTGTTATGACCCCACACACCAGCCACTCATTGGGTGTTGTGGCCCCACACACCAGGCACTCAGTGGGTGTTGTGGCCCCACACACCAGCCACTCAGTAGGTGTTGTGGCCCCACACACCAGACACACAGTGGGTGTTGTGGCCCCACACACTAGCCACTCAGTGGGTGTTGTGGCCCCACACACGAGACACTCAGTTGGTGTTGTGGCCCCACACACCAGACACACAGTGGGTGTTGTGGCCCCACACACCAGACACACAGTGGGTGTTGTGGACCCACACACCAGACACTCAGTGGGTGTTGTGGCCCCACACACCAGACACTCAGTGGGTGTTGTGGCCCCACACACCAGACACTCAGTGGGTGTTGTGGCCCCACGCGATACACTCAGTGGGTGTTGTGGCCCAACACACCAGACACACAGTGGGTGTTGTGGCCCCACACACCAGCCACTCAGTGGGTTTTGTGGCCCCATACACCAGACACTCAGTGGGTGTTGTGGCCCCACACGATACACACAGTGGGTGTTGTGGCCTCACACACCAGACACACAGTGGGTGTTGTGGCCCCACACACCAGACACTCAGTGGGTGTTGTGGCCCCACACACCAGACACTCAGTGGGTGTTGTGGCCCCACACACCAGACACACAGTGGGTGTTGTGGCCCCACACACCAGACACACAGTGGGTGTTGTGGCCCCACACACCAGACGCACAGTGGGTGTTGTGGCCCCACACAACAGACACTCAGTGGGTGTTGTGGCCCCACACACCAGACACTCAGTGGGTGTTGTGGCCCCACACACCAGACACACAGTGGGTGTTGTGGCCCCACACACCAGACACACAGTGGGTGTTGTGGCCCCACACACCAGACACACAGTGGGTGTTGTGGCCCCACACACCAGACACACAGTGGGTGTTGTGGCCACACACCAGACACTCAGTGGGCGTTGTGGCCCCACACACCAGACACTCAGTGGGTGTTGTGGCCCCACACACCAGACACACAGTGGGTGTTCTGGCCCCACACGATACACACAGTGGGTGTTGTGGCCCCACACGATACACACATTGGGTGTTGTGGCCCCACACACCAGCCACTCAGTGGGTGTTGTGGCCCCACACACCAGACACACAGTGGGTGTTGTGGCCCCACACACCAGACACTCAGTAGGTGTTGTGGCCCCACACGATACACACAGTGGGTGTTGCGGCCCCACACACCAGCCACTCAGTGGGTGTTGTGGCCCCACACACCAGCCACTCAGTGGGTGTTGTGGCCACACACCAGCCACTCAGTGGATGTTGTGGCCCCACACACCAGCCACTCAGTGGGTGTTGTGGCCCCACACACCAGCCACTCAGTGGGTGTTGTGGCCCCACACACTAGACACACAGTGGGTGTTGTGGCCCAACACACTCCAGCCACTCAGTGGGTGTTGTGGCCCCACACACTAGACACACAGTGGGTGTTGTGGCCCCACACACCAGCCACTCAGTGGGTGTTGTGGCCACACACCAGCCACTCAGTGGGTGTTGTGGCCCCACACACCAGCCACTCAGAGGGTGTTGTGGCCCCACACACCAGTCACTCAGTGGGTGTTGTGGCCACACACCAGCCACTCAGTAGGTGTTGTGGCCCCACACACCAGCCACTCAGTGGGTGTTGTGGCCCCACACACGAGACACTCAGTGGGTGTTGTGGCCCCACACACCAGCCTCTCATTGGGTGTTGTGGCCCCACACACCAGCCACTCAGTGGGTGTTGTGGCCCCACACATCAGGCACTCAGTGGGTGTTGTGACCCCACACACCAGACACTCAGTGGGTGTTGTGGCCCCACACACCAGACACTCAGTGGCGTTGTGGCCCCACACACCAGACACTCATTGGGTGTTGTGGCCCCACACACCAGACACACAGTGGGTGTTGTGGCCCCACACACCAGCCTCTCATTGGGTATTGTGGCCCCACACACCAGACACACAGTGGGTGTTGTGGCCCCACACACCAGCCACTCAGTGGGTGTTGTGGCCCCACACACCAGACACTCAGTGGGTGTTGTGGCCCCACACACCAGACACACAGTGGGTGTTGTGGCCACACACGAGACACTCAGTGGGTGTTGTGGCCCCACACACCAGACACTCCGTGGGTGTTGTGGCAACACACACCACACACACAGTGGGTGTTGTGGCCCCACACACCAGACACACAGTGGGTGTTGTGGCCCCACACACCAGACACACAGTGGGTGTTGTGGCCCCACACACCAGACACACAGTGGGTGTTGTGGCCACACACCAGACACTCAGTGGGCGTTGTGGTCCCACACACCAGACACTCAGTGGGTGTTGTGGCCCCACACACCAGACACACAGTGGGTGTTCTGGCCCCACACGATACACACAGTGGGTGTTGTGGCCCCACACGATACACACATTGGGTGTTGTGGCCCCACACACCAGCCACTCAGTGGGTGTTGTGGCCCCACACACCAGACACACAGTGGGTGTTGTGGCCCCACACACCAGACACTCAGTAGGTGTTGTGGCCCCACACGATACACACAGTGGGTGTTGCGGCCCCACACACCAGCCACTCAGTGGGTGTTGTGGCCCCACACACCAGCCACTCAGTGGGTGTTGTGGCCCCACACACCAGCCACTCAGTGGGTGTTGTGGCCCCACACACTAGACACACAGTGGGTGTTGTGGCCCCACACACTCCAGCCACTCAGTGGGTGTTGTGGCCCCACACACTAGACACACAGTGGGTGTTGCGGCCCCACACACCAGCCACTCAGTGGGTGTTGTGGCCCCACACACCAGCCACTCAGTGGGTGTTGTGGCCCCACACACCAGCCACTCAGTGGGTGTTGTGGCCCCACACACTAGACACACAGTGGGTGTTGTGGCCCCACACACTCCAGCCACTCAGTGGGTGTTGTGGCCCCACACACTAGACACACAGTGGGTGTTGTGGCCCCACACACTAGACACACAGTGGGTGTTGTGGCCCCACACACCAGCCACTCAGTGGGTGTTGTGGCCACACACCAGCCACTCAGTGGATGTTGTGGCCCCACACACCAGCCACTCAGTGGGTGTTGTGGCCCCACACACCAGCCACTCAGTGGGTGTTGTGGCCCCACACACTAGACACACAGTGGGTGTTGTGGCCCCACACACTCCAGCCACTCAGTGGGTGTTGTGGCCCCACACACTAGACACACAGTGGGTGTTGTGGCCCCACACACTAGACACACAGTGGGTGTTGTGGCCCCACACACCAGCCACTCAGTGGGTGTTGTGGCCACACACCAGCCACTCAGTGGGTGTTGTGGCCCCACACACCAGCCACTCAGAGGGTGTTGTGGCCCCACACACCAGCCACTCAGTGGGTGTTGTGGCCACACACCAGCCACTCAGTAGGTGTTGTGGCCCCACACACCAGCCACTCAGTGGGTGTTGTGCCCCACACACGAGACACTCAGTGGGTGTTGTGGCCCCACACACCAGCCTCTCATTGGGTGTTGTGGCCCCACACCCCAGCCACTCAGTGGGTGTTGTGGCCCCACACACCAGACACTCAGTGGGTGTTGTGGCCCCACACACCAGACACTCATTGGGTGTTGTGACCCCACACCCCTGCCACTCAGTGGGTGTTGTGGCCCCACACACCAGCCTCTCATTGGGTGTTGTGGCCCCACACACCAGCCACTCAGTGGGTGTTGTGGCCCCACACATCAGGCACTCAGTGGGTGTTGTGACCCCACACACCAGACACTCATGGGGTGTTGTGGCCCCACACACCAGACACTCAGTGGGTGTTGTGGCCCCACACACCAGACACTCATTGGGTGTTGTGGCCCCACACACCAGACACACAGTGGGTGTTGTGGCCCCACACACCAGCCTCTCATTGGGTATTGTGGCCCCACACACCAGACACACAGTGGGTGTTGTGGCCCCACACACCAGCCACTCAGTGGGTGTTGTGGCCCCACACACCAGACACTCAGTGGGTGTTGTGGCCCCACACACCAGACACACAGTGGGTGTTGTGGCCACACACGAGACACTCAGTGGGTGTTGTGGCCCCACACACCAGACACTCCGTGGGTGTTGTGGCAACACACACCACACACACAGTGGGTGTTGTGGCCCCACACACCAGACACACAGTGGGTGTTGTGGCCCCACACACCAGACACTCAGTGGGTGTTGTGGCCCCACACACCAGACACACAGTGGGTGTTGTGGCCCCACACACCAGACACACAGTGGGTGTTGTGGCCACACACGAGACACTCAGTGGGTGTTGTGGCCCAACACGAGACACTCAGTGGGTGTTGTGGCCCCACACACCAGACACACAGTGGGTGTTGTGGCCCCACACACTAGATGCACAGTGGGTGTTGTGGCCCCACACACCAGCCTCTTATTGCGTGTTGTGGCCCCACACACCAGACACACAGTGGGTGTTGTGGCCCCACACACTAGACACTCAGTGGGTGTTGTGGCCGCACACACCAGACACTCAGTGAGTGTTGTGGCCCCTAACACCAGACACTCAGTGGGTGTTGTGGCCCCACACACTAGACACACAGTGGGTGTTGTGGCCTCACACACTAGACACACAGTGGGTGTTGTGGCCCCACACACTAGACACTCAGTGGGTGTTGTGGCCCCACACACTAGACACTCAGTGGGTGTTGTGGCCCCACACACCAGCCTCTCATTGGGTGTTGTGGCCCCACACACCAGCCTCTCATTGGGTGTTGTGGCCCCACACACGATACACACAGTGGGTGTTGTGGCCCCACACGAGACACTCAGTTGGTGTTGTGGCCCCACACACCAGACACACAGTGGGTGTTGTGGCCCCACACACCAGCCTCTCATTGGGTGTTGAGGCCCCACACACCAGCCACTCAGTGGGTGTTGTGGCTACACACAAGACACACAGTGGGTGTTGTGGCCCCACACACCAGCCTCTCAGTGGGTGTTGTGGCCCCACACACCAGGCACTCAGTGGGTGTTGTGGTCACACATTAGACACACAGTGGGTGTTGTGGCCCCACACACCAGACACACAGTGGGTGTTGTGGCCCCACACACCAGCCACACAGTGGGTGTTGTGGCCACACACTAGACACACAGTGGGTGTTGTGGCCCCACACACCAGACACACAGTGGGGGTTGTGGCCCCACACACCAGACACACAGTGGGTGATGTGGCCACACACTAGACACACAGTGGGTGTTGTGGCCCCAAACACCAGACACACAGTGTGTGTTGTGGCCACACACTAGACACACAGTGTGTGTTGTGGCCCCACAC
Organism: Procambarus clarkii; assembly: GCF_040958095.1. Classification (NCBI taxonomy): domain Eukaryota; kingdom Metazoa; phylum Arthropoda; class Malacostraca; order Decapoda; family Cambaridae; genus Procambarus; species Procambarus clarkii. The sequence continues at coordinate 7,610,777 of NC_091205.1, read as the reverse complement.
ACCAGACACACAGTGTGTGTTGTGGCCACACACCAAACACACAGTGGGTGTTGTGGCCCCGCACACCAGCCACACAGTGGGTGTTGTGGCCACATACCAGACACACAGTGGGTGTTGTGGCCCCACACACCAGACACACAGTGGGTGTTGTGGCCCCACGCACCAGACACACAGTGGGTGTTGTGGCCACACACTAGACACACAGTGGGTGTTGTGGCCCCACACACCAGACACACAGTGTGTGTTGTGGCCACACACTAGACACACAGTGGGTGTTGTGGCTCCACACACCAGCCTCTCATTGGGTGTTATGACCCCACACACCAGCCACTCATTGGGTGTTGTGGCCCCACACACCAGGCACTCAGTGGGTGTTGTGGCCCCACACACCAGCCACTCAGTAGGTGTTGTGGCCCCACACACCAGACACACAGTGGGTGTTGTGGCCCCACACACTAGCCACTCAGTGGGTGTTGTGGCCCCACACACGAGACACTCAGTTGGTGTTGTGGCCCCACACACCAGACACACAGTGGGTGTTGTGGCCCCACACACCAGACACACAGTGGGTGTTGTGGACCCACACACCAGACACTCAGTGGGTGTTGTGGCCCCACACACCAGACACTCAGTGGGTGTTGTGGCCCCACACACCAGACACTCAGTGGGTGTTGTGGCCCCACACGATACACTCAGTGGGTGTTGTGGCCCAACACACCAGACACACAGTGGGTGTTGTGGCCCCACACACCAGCCACTCAGTGGGTTTTGTGGCCCCATACACCAGACACTCAGAGGGTGTTGTGGCCCCACACGATACACACAGTGGGTGTTGTGGCCTCACACACCAGACACACAGTGGGTGTTGTGGCCCCACACACCAGACACTCAGTGGGTGTTGTGGCCCCACACACCAGACACTCAGTGGGTGTTGTGGCCCCACACACCAGACACACAGTGGGTGTTGTGGCCCCACACACCAGACACACAGTGGGTGTTGTGGCCCCACACACCAGACGCACAGTGGGTGTTGTGGCCCCACACAACAGACACTCAGTGGGTGTTGTGGCCCCACACACCAGACACTCAGTGGGTGTTGTGGCCCCACACACCAGACACACAGTGGGTGTTGTGGCCCCACACACCAGACACACAGTGGGTGTTGTGGCCCCACACACCAGACACACAGTGGGTGTTGTGGCCCCACACACCAGACACACAGTGGGTGTTGTGGCCACACACCAGACACTCAGTGGGCGTTGTGGCCCCACACACCAGACACTCAGTGGGTGTTGTGGCCCCACACACCAGACACACAGTGGGTGTTCTGGCCCCACACGATACACACAGTGGGTGTTGTGGCCCCACACGATACACACATTGGGTGTTGTGGCCCCACACACCAGCCACTCAGTGGGTGTTGTGGCCCCACACACCAGACACACAGTGGGTGTTGTGGCCCCACACACCAGACACTCAGTAGGTGTTGTGGCCCCACACGATACACACAGTGGGTGTTGCGGCCCCACACACCAGCCACTCAGTGGGTGTTGTGGCCCCACACACCAGCCACTCAGTGGGTGTTGTGGCCCCACACACCAGCCACTCAGTGGGTGTTGTGGCCCCACACACTAGACACACAGTGGGTGTTGTGGCCCCACACACTCCAGCCACTCAGTGGGTGTTGTGGCCCCACACACTAGACACACAGTGGGTGTTGTGGCCCCACACACTAGACACACAGTGGGTGTTGTGGCCCCACACACCAGCCACTCAGTGGGTGTTGTGGCCACACACCAGCCACTCAGTGGATGTTGTGGCCCCACACACCAGCCACTCAGTGGGTGTTGTGGCCCCACACACCAGCCACTCAGTGGGTGTTGTGGCCCCACACACTAGACACACAGTGGGTGTTGTGGCCCAACACACTCCAGCCACTCAGTGGGTGTTGTGGCCCCACACACTAGACACACAGTGGGTGTTGTGGCCCCACACACTAGACACACAGTGGGTGTTGTGGCCCCACACACCAGCCACTCAGTGGGTGTTGTGGCCACACACCAGCCACTCAGTGGGTGTTGTGGCCCCACACACCAGCCACTCAGAGGGTGTTGTGGCCCCACACACCAGTCACTCAGTGGGTGTTGTGGCCACACACCAGCCACTCAGTAGGTGTTGTGGCCCCACACACCAGCCACTCAGTGGGTGTTGTGGCCCCACACACGAGACACTCAGTGGGTGTTGTGGCCCCACACACCAGCCTCTCATTGGGTGTTGTGGCCCCACACACCAGCCACTCAGTGGGTGTTGTGGCCCCACACATCAGGCACTCAGTGGGTGTTGTGACCCCACACACCAGACACTCAGTGGGTGTTGTGGCCCCACACACCAGACACTCAGTGGTGTTGTGGCCCCACACACCAGACACTCATTGGGTGTTGTGGCCCCACACACCAGACACACAGTGGGTGTTGTGGCCCCACACACCAGCCTCTCATTGGGTATTGTGGCCCCACACACCAGACACACAGTGGGTGTTGTGGCCCCACACACCAGCCACTCAGTGGGTGTTGTGGCCCCACACACCAGACACTCAGTGGGTGTTGTGGCCCCACACACCAGACACACAGTGGGTGTTGTGGCCACACACGAGACACTCAGTGGGTGTTGTGGCCCCACACACCAGACACTCCGTGGGTGTTGTGGCAACACACACCACACACACAGTGGGTGTTGTGGCCCCACACACCAGACACACAGTGGGTGTTGTGGCCCCACACACCAGACTCTCAGTGGGTGTTGTGGCCCCACACACCAGACACACAGTGGGTGTTGTGGCCCCACACACCAGACACACAGTGGGTGTTGTGGCCACACACGAGACACTCAGTGGGTGTTGTGGCCCAACACGAGACACTCAGTGGGTGTTGTGGCCCCACACACCAGACACACAGTGGGTGTTGTGGCCCCACACACTAGATGCACAGTGGGTGTTGTGGCCCCACACACCAGCCTCTTATTGCGTGTTGTGGCCCCACACACCAGACACACAGTGGGTGTTGTGGCCCCACACACTAGACACTCAGTGGGTGTTGTGGCCGCACACACCAGACACTCAGTGGGTGTTGTGGCCCCTAACACCAGACACTCAGTGGGTGTTGTGGCCCCACACACTAGACACACAGTGGGTGTTGTGGCCCCACACACTAGACACACAGTGGGTGTTGTGGCCCCACACACTAGACACTCAGTGGGTGTTGTGGCCCCACACACTAGACACTCAGTGGGTGTTGTGGCCCCACACACCAGCCTCTCATTGGGTGTTGTGGCCCCACACACCAGCCTCTCATTGGGTGTTGTGGCCCCACACACGATACACACAGTGGGTGTTGTGGCCCCACACGAGACACTCAGTGGGTGTTGTGGCCCCACACACCAGACACACAGTGGGTGTTGTGGCCCCACACACCAGCCTCTCATTGGGTGTTGAGGCCCCACACACCAGCCACTCAGTGGGTGTTGTGGCCACACACAAGACACACAGTGGGTGTTGTGGCCCCACACACCAGCCTCTCAGTGGGTGTTGTGGCCCCATACACCAGGCACTCAGTGGGTGTTGTGGTCACACATTAGACACACAGTGGGTGTTGTGGCCCCACACACCAGACACACAGTGGGTGTTGTGGCCCCACCCACCAGCCACACAGTAGGTGTTGTGGCCACACACTAGACACACAGTGGGTGTTGTGGCCCCACACACCAGACACACAGTGGGGGTTGTGGCCCCACACACCAGACACACAGTGGGTGTTGTGGCCACACACTAGACACACAGTGGGTGTTGTGGCCCCAAACACCAGACACACAGTGTGTGTTGTGGCCACACACTAGACACACAGTGTGTGTTGTGGCCCCACACACCAGACACACAGTGTGTGTTGTGGCCACACACCAAACACACAGTGGGTGTTGTGGCCCCACACACCAGCCACACAGTGGGTGTTGTGGCCACACACCAGACACACAGTGGGTGTTGTGGCCCCACACACCAGACACACAGTGTGTGTTGTGGCCACACACTAGACACACAGTGGGTGTTGTGGCTCCACACACCAGCCTCTCATTGGGTGTTATGACCTCACACACCAGCCACTCATTGGGTGTTGTGGCCCCACACACCAGGCACTCAGTGGGTGTTGTGGCCCCACACACCAGCCACTCAGTAGGTGTTGTGGCCCCACACACCAGACACACAGTGGGTGTTGTGGCCCCACACACCAGCCACTCAGTGGGTGTTGTGGCCCCACACACGAGACACTCAGTTGGTGTTGTGGCCCCACACACCAGACACACAGTGGGTGTTGTGGCCCCACACACCAGACACACAGTGGGTGTTGTATCCCCACACACCAGACACTCAGTGGGTGTTGTGGCCCCACACACCAGACACTCAGTGGGTGTTGTGGCCCCACACACCAGACACTCAGTGGGTGTTGTGGCCCCACACGATACACTCAGTGGGTGTTGTGGCCCAACACACCAGACACACAGTGGGTGTTGTGGCCCCACACACCAGCCACTCAGTGGGTTTTGTGGCCCCATACACCAGACACTCAGTGGGTGTTGTGGCCCCACACGATACACACAGTGGGTGTTGTGGCCTCACACACTAGACACACAGTGGGTGTTGTGGCCCCACACACCAGACACTCAGTGGGTGTTGTGGCCCCACACACCAGACACTCAGTGGGTGTTGTGGCCCCACACACCAGACACACAGTGGGTGTTGTGGCCCCACACACCAGACACACAGTGGGTGTTGTGGCCCCACACACCAGACACACAGTGGGTGTTGTGGCCCCACACAACAGACACTCAGTGGGTGTTGTGGCCCCACACACCAGACACTCAGTGGGTGTTGTGGCCCCACACACCAGACACACAGTGGGTGTTGTGGCCCCACACACCAGACACACAGTGGGTGTTGTGGCCCCACACACCAGACACACAGTGGGTGTTGTGGCCACACACCAGACACTCAGTGGGCGTTGTGGCCCCACACACCAGACACTCAGTGGGTGTTGTGGCCCCACACACCAGACACACAGTGGGTGTTCTGGCCCCACACGATACACACAGTGGGTGTTGTGGCCCCACACGATACACACATTGGGTGTTGTGGCCCCACACACCAGCCACTCAGTGGGTGTTGTGGCCCCACACACCAGACACACAGTGGGTGTTGTGGCCCCACACACCAGACACTCAGTAGGTGTTGTGGCCCCACACGATACACACAGTGGGTGTTGCGGCCCCACACACCAGATACACAGTGGGTGTTGTGGCCCCACACGATACACACAGTGGGTGTTGTGGCCCCACACGATACACGCAGTGGGTGTTGTGGCCCCACACGATACACTCAGTGGGTGTTGTGGCCCCACACGATACACTCAGTGGGAGTTGTGGCCCCACACGATACACTCAGTGGGTGTTGTGGCCCCACACACCAGACACACAGTGGGTGTTGTGGCCCCACACGATACACTCAGTGGGTGTTGTGGCCCCACACGATACACTCAGTGGGTGTTGTGACCCCACACACCAGACACACAGTGGGTGTTGTGGCCCCACACACCAGACACACAGTGGGTGTTGTGGCCCCACACACCAGACACACAATGGGTGTTGTGGCCCCACACATCAGACACACAGTGGGTGTTGTGACCCCACACACCAGACACTCAGTGGGTGTTGTGGCCCCACACACCAGACACACAGTGGGTGTTCTGGCCCCACACGATACACACAGTGGGTGTTGTGGCCCCACACGATACACACATTGGGTGTTGTGGCCCCACACACCAGCCACTCAGTGGGTGTTGTGGCCCCACACACCAGACACACAGTGGGTGTTGTGGCCCCACACACCAGACACTCAGTAGGTGTTGTGGCCCCACACGATACACACAGTGGGTGTTGCGGCCCCACACACCAGCCACTCAGTGGGTGTTGTGGCCCCACACACCAGCCACTCAGTGGGTGTTGTGGCCCCACACACCAGCCACTCAGTGGGTGTTGTGGCCCCGCACACGATACACTCAGTGGGTGTTGTGGCCCCACACACGATACACTCAGTGGGTGTTGTGGCCCCACACACGATACACTCAGTGGGTGTTTTGGCCCCACACACGATACACTCAGTGGGTGTTGTGGCCCCACACACGATACACTCAGTGGGTGTTATGGCCCCACACACCAGACACACAGTGGGTGTTGTGGCCCCACACACCAGACACACAGTGGGTGTTGTGGCCCCACACACCAGACACTCAGTGGGTGTTGTGGCCCCACACACGATACACTCAGTGGGTGTTGTGGCCCCACACACGAGACTCTCAGTGGGTGTTGTGGCCCCACACACGATACACTCAGCGGGTGTTGTGGCCCCACACACCAGCCACTCAGTAGGTGTTGTGGCCCCACACACCAGACACTCAGTGGGTGTTGTGGCCCAACACGAAACACACAGTGGGTGTTGTGGCCCCACACACCAGACACACAGTGGGTGTTGTGGCCCCACACACTAGACACACAGTGGGTGTTGTGGCCCCACACACGATACACTCAGCGGGTGTTGTGGCCCCACACACCAGCCACTCAGTGGGTGTTGTGGCCCCACACACCAGACACTCAGTGGGTGTTGTGGCCCCACACGATACACACAGTGGGTGTTGTGGCCCCACACACCAGACACTCAGTGGGTGTTGTGGCCCCACACGATACACACAGTGGGTGTTGTGGCCCTACACACCAGACACACAGTGGGTGTTGTGGCCCCACACACCAGACACTCAGTGGGTGTTGTGGCCCCACACACCAGACACTCAGTGGGTGTTGTGGCCCCTCACACCAGACACACAATGGGTGTTGAGGCCCCACACACCAGACACACAGTGGGTGTTGTGGCCCCACACACCAGACACTCAGTGGGTGTTGTGGCCCCAAACAATACACACAGTGGGTGTTGTGGCCCCACATACCAGACACACAGTGGGTGTTGTGGCCCCACACACCAGACACTCAGTGGGTGTTGTGGCCCCACACACGATACACTCAGTGGGTGTTGTGGCCCCACACACGATACACTCAGTGGGTGTTGTGGCCCCACACACGATACACTCAGGGGGTGTTGTGGCCCCACACACCAGACACACAGTGGGTGTTGTGGCCCCACACACCAGACACACAGTGGGTGTTGTGGCCCAACACACGATACACTCAGTGGGTGTTGTGGCCCCACACACGAGACACTCAGTGGGTGTTGTGGCCCCACACACGATACACTCAGTGGGTGTTGTAGCCCCACACACCAGACACACAGTGGGTGTTGTGGCCCCACACACCAGACACACAGTGGGTGTTTTGGCCCTACACACGATACACTCAGTGGGTGTTGTGGCCCCACACACGATACACTCAGTGGGTGTTGTAGCCCCACACACCAGACACACAGTGGGTGTTGTGGCCCCACACACCAGACACACAGTGGGTGTTGTGGCCCCACACACCAGACACTCAGTGGGTGTTGTGACCCCACACACCAGACACAAAGTGGGTGTTGTGGCCCCACACGAGACACTCAGTGGGTGTTGTGGCCCCACACACCAGTTACACAGTGGGTGTTGTGGCCCCACACACGATACACTCAGTGGCTGTTGTGGCCCCACACACGAGACACTCAGTGGGTGTTGTGGCCCCACACACGATACACTCAGTGGGTGTTGTGTCCCACACACCAGACACACAGTGGGTGTTGTGGCCCCACACACCAGACACACAGTGGGTGTTGTGGCCCCACACACGATACACTCAGTGGGTGTTGTGGCCCCACACACCAGACACACAGTGGGTGTTGTGGCCCCACACACCAGCCGCTCAGTGGGTGTTGTGGCCCCACACACCAGACACTCAGTGGGTGTTGTGGCCCCACACGATACACAAAGTGGGTGTTGTGGCCCCACACACCAGACACACAGTGGGTGTTGTGGCCCCACACACCAGACACTCAGTGGGTGTTGTGGCCCCACACACCAGACACTCAGTAGGTGTTGTGGCCCCACACACTATACACTCAGTGGGTGTTGTCGCCCCACACACGATACACTCAGTGGGTGTTTTGGCCCCACACACCAGACACACAGTGGGTGTTGTGGCCCCACACACCAGACACTCAGTGGGTGTTGTGGCCCCACACACCAGACACACAGTGGGTGTTGTGGCCACACACCATACACTCAGTGGGCGTTGTGGCCCCACACACCAGACACTCAGTGGGTGTTGTGGCCCCACACACCAGACACTCAGTAGGTGTTGTGGCCCCACACGATACACACAGTGGGTGTTGCGGCCCAACACACCAGACACACAGTGGGTGTTGTGGCCCCACACGATACACACAGTGGGTGTTGTGGCCCCACACGATACACACAGTGGGTGTTGTGGCCCCACACGATACACTCAGTGGGTGTTGTGGCCCCACACGATACACTCAGGGGGAGTTGTGGCCCCACACGATACACTCAGTGGGTGTTGTCGCCCCACACACCAGACACACAGTGGGTGTTGTGGCCCCACACGATACACTCAGTGGGTGTTGTGGCCCCACACGATACACTCAGTGGGTGTTGTGACTCCACACACCAGACACACAGTGGGTGTTGTGGCCCCACACACCAGACACACAGTGGGTGTTGTGGCCCCACACACCAGACACACAGTCGGTGTTGTGGCCCCACACATCAGACACACAGTGGGTGTTGTGACCCCACACACCAGACACTCAGTGGGTGTTGTGGCCCCACACACCAGACACACAGTGGGTGTTGTGGCCCCACACACCAGACATACAGTGGGTGTTGTGGCCCCACACACCAGACACTCAGTGGGTGTTGTGACCCCACACACCAGACACACAGTGGGTGTTGTGGCCCCACACACCAGACACACAGTGGGTGTTGTGGCCCCACACACCAGACACACAGTGGGTGTTGTGGCCCCACACACCAGACACTCAGTGGGTGTTGTGACCCCACACACCAGACACACAGTGGGTGTTGTGACCCCACACACCAGACACACAGTGGGTGTTGTGGCCCCACACACCAGACACTCAGTGGGTGTTGTGGCCCCACACACCAGCCACACAGTGGGTGTTGTGGCCCCACACGATACACACAGTGGGAGTTGTGGCCCCACACACCAGACACACAGTGGGTGTTGTGGCCACACACCAGACACACAGTGGGTGTTGTGGCCCCACACGATACACACAGTGGGTGTTGTGGCCCCACACACCAGACACACAGTGGGTGTTGTGGCCCCACACACCAGACACTCAGTGGGTGTTGTGACTCCACACACTAGACACACAGTTGGTGTTGTGGCCCCACACACCAGACACACAGTGGGTGTTGTGGCCCCACACGATACACACAGTGGGTGTTGTGGCCCCACAAGATACACACAGTGGGTGTTGTAGCCCCACACGATACACTCAGTGGGTGTTGTGGCCCCACATAATACACTCAGTGGGTGTTGTGGCCCCACACGATACACACAGTGTGTGTTGTGGCCCCACACACCAGACACACAGTGGGTGTTGTGGCCCCACACACCAGCCACTCAGTGGGTGTTGTGGCCCCACACACCAGACACACAGTGGGTGTTGTGGCTCCACAAACCAGACACACAGTGGGTGTTGTGACCCCACACACCAGACACACAGTGGGTGTTGTGGCCCCACACACTAGACACACAGTGGGTGTTGTGGCCCCACACACCAGACACTCAGTGGGTGTTGTGGCCCCACACACCAGACACTCAGTGGGTGTTGTGGCCCCACACACCAGACACACAGTGGGTGTTGTGGCCCCACACACCAGACACACAGTGGGTGTTGTGGCCCCACACACCAGACACACAGTGGGTGTTGTGGCCCCACACACACACTCAGTGGGTGTTGTGGCCCCACACACCAGACACTCAGTGGGTGTTGTGGCCCCACACACCAGACACACAGTGGGTGTTGTGGCCCCACACACCAGACACTCAGTTGGTGTTGTGACCCCACACACCAGACACACAGTGGGTGTTGTGACCCCACACACCAGACACACAGTGGGTGTTGTGGCCCCACACACCAGACACACAGTGGGTGTTGTGGCCCCACACACGATACACTCAGTGGGTGTTGTAGCCCCACACACCAGACACACAGTGGGTGTTGTGGCCCCACACACCAGACACACAGTGGGTGTTGTGGCCCCACACACCAGACACTCAGTTGGTGTTGTGACCCCACACACCAGACACACAGTGGGTGTTGTGACCCCACACACCAGACACACAGTGGGTGTTGTGGCCCCACACACCAGACACACAGTGGGTGTTGTGGCCCCACACACCAGACACAAAGTGGGTGTTGTGGCCCCACACACGAGACACTCAGTGGGTGTTGTGGCCCCACACGAGACACTCAGTGGGTGTTGTGGCCCCACACACCAGTTACACAGTGGGTGTTGTGACCCCACACACGATACACTCAGTGGCTGTTGTGGCCCCACACACGAGACACTCAGTGGGTGTTGTGGCCCCACACACGATACACTCAGTGGGTGTTGTGTCCCACACACCAGACACACAGTGGGTGTTGTGGCCCCACACACCAGACACACAGTGGGTGTTGTGGCCCCACACACGATACACTCAGTGGGTGTTGTGGCCCCACACACCAGCCACTCAGTGGGTGTTGTGGCCCCACACACCAGACACTCAGTGGGTGTTGTGGCCCCACACGATACACAAAGTGGGTGTTGTGGCCCCACACACCAGACACACAGTGGGTGTTGTGGCCCCACACACCAGACACTCAGTGGGTGTTGTGGCCCCACACACCAGACACTCAGTAGGTGTTGTGGCCCCACACACTATACACTCAGTGGGTGTTGTGGCCCCACACACGATACACTCAGTGGGTGTTGTGGCCCCACACACCAGACACACAGTGGGTGTTGTGGCCCCACACACCAGACACTCAGTGGGTGTTGTGGCCCCACACACCAGACACACAGTGGGTGTTGTGGCCACACACCATACACTCAGTGGGCGTTGTGGCCCCACACACCAGACACTCAGTGGGTGTTGTGGCCCCACACACCAGACACTCAGTAGGTGTTGTGGCCCCACACGATACACACAGTGGGTGTTGCGGCCCAACACACCAGACACACAGTGTGTGTTGTGGCCCCACACGATACACACAGTGGGTGTTGTGGCCCCACACGATACACACAGTGGGTGTTGTGGCCCCACACGATACACTCAGTGGGTGTTGTGGCCCCACACGATACACTCAGTGGGAGTTGTGGCCCCACACGATACACTCAGTGGGTGTTGTCGCCCCACACACCAGACACACAGTGGGTGTTGTGGCCCCACACGATACACTCAGTGGGTGTTGTGGCCCCACACGATACACTCAGTGGGTGTTGTGACCCCACACACCAGACACACAGTGGGTGTTGTGGCCCCACACACCAGACACACAGTGGGTGTTGTGGCCCCACACACCAGACACACAGTCGGTGTTGTGGCCCCACACATCAGACACACAGTGGGTGTTGTGACCCCACACACCAGACACTCAGTGGGTGTTGTGGCCCCACACACCAGACACACAGTGGGTGTTGTGGCCCCACACACCAGATATACAGTGGATGTTGTGGCCCCACACACCAGACACTCAGTGGGTGTTGTGACCCCACACACCAGACACACAGTGGGTGTTGTGGCCCCACACACCAGACACACGGTGGGTGTTGTGGCCCCACACACCAGACACACAGTGGGTGTTGTGGCCCCACACACCAGACACTCAGTGGGTGTTGTGACCCCACACACCAGACACACAGTGGGTGTTGTGACCCCACACACCAGACACACAGTGGGTGTTGTGGCCCCACACACCAGACACTCAGTGGGTGTTGTGGCCCCACACACCAGCCACACAGTGGGTGTTGTGGCCCCACACGATACACACAGTGGGAGTTGTGGCCCCACACACCAGACACACAGTGGGTGTTGTGGCCACACACCAGACACACAGTGGGTGTTGTGGCCCCACACGATACACACAGTGGGTGTTGTGGCCCCACACACCAGACACACAGTGGGTGTTGTGGCCCCACACACCAGACACTCAGTGGGTGTTGTGACCCCACACACTAGACACACAGTTGGTGTTGTGGCCCCACACACCAGACACACAGTGGGTGTTGTGGCCCCACACGATACACACAGTGGGTGTTGTGGCCCCACAAGATACACACAGTGGGTGTTGTGGCCCCACACGATACACTCAGTGGGTGTTGTGGCCCCACATAATAAACTCAGTGGGTGTTGTGGCCCCACACGATACACACAGTGTGTGTTGTGGCCCCACACACCAGACACACAGTGGGTGTTGTGGCCCCACACACCAGCCACTCAGTGGGTGTTGTGGCCCCACACACTAGACACACAGTGGGTGTTGTGGCTCCACAAACCAGACACACAGTGGGTGTTGTGACCCCACACACCAGACACACAGTGGGTGTTGTGGCCCCACACACTAGACACACAGTGGGTGTTGTGGCCCCACACACCAGACAAAGAGTGGGTGTTGTGGCCCCACACACCAGACACACAGTGGGTGTTGTGACGCCACACACGATACACACAGTTGATGTTGTGGCCCCACACACCAGACACTCAGTGGGTGTTGTGGCCCCACACACCAGCCATTCAGTGGGTGTTGTGGCCCCACACACGATACACATAGTGGGTGTTGTGGCCCCACACACCAGACACACAGTGGGTGTTGTGGCCCCACACACCAGCCACTCAGTGAGTGTTGTGGCTCCACACACGATACACACAGTGGGTGTTGTGGCCCCACACACCAGACACACAGTGGGTGTTGTGGCCCCACACACGATACACTCAGTGGGTGTTGTGGCCCCACACACCAGACACAGAGTGGGTGTTGTGGCCCCACACACCAGACACACAGTGGGTGTTGTGGCCCCACACACCAGCCACTCAGTGGGTGTTGTGGCCCCACACACCAGACACTCAGTGGGTGTTGTGGCCCCACACGATACACAAAGTGGGTGTTGTGGCCCCACACACCAGACACACAGTGGGTGTTGTGGCCCCACACACCAGACACTCAGTGGGTGTTGTGGCCCCACACACCAGACACTCAGTAGGTGTTGTGGCCCCACACACTATACACTCAGTGGGTGTTGTGGCCCCACACACGATACACTCAGTGGGTGTTGTGGCCCCACACACCAGACACACAGTGGGTGTTGTGGCCCCACACACCAGACACTCAGTGGGTGTTGTGGCCCCACACACCAGACACACAGTGGGTGTTGTGGCCACACACCATACACTCAGTGGGCGTTGTGGCCCCACACAGCAGACACTCAGTGGGTGTTGTGGCCCCACACACCAGACACTCAGTAGGTGTTGTGGCCCCACACGATACACACAGTGGGTGTTGCGGCCCCACACACCAGACACACAGTGGGTGTTGTGGCCCCACACGATACACACAGTGGGTGTTGTGGCCCCACACGATACACACAGTGGGTGTTGTGGCCCCACACGATACACTCAGTGGGTGTTGTGGCCCCACACGATACACTCAGTGGGAGTTGTGGCCCCACATGATACACTCAGTGGGTGTTGTCGCCCCACACACCAGACACACAGTGGGTGTTGTGGCCCCACACGATACACTCAGTGGGTGTTGTGGCCCCACACGATACACTCAGTGGGTGTTGTGACCCCACACACCAGACACACAGTGGGTGTTGTGGCCCCACACACCAGACACACAGTGGGTGTTGTGGCCCCACACACCAGACACACAGTCGGTGTTGTGGCCCCACACATCAGACACACAGTGGGTGTTGTGACCCCACACACCAGACACACAGTGGGTGTTGTGGCCCCACACACCAGACACACAGTGGGTGTTGTGGCCCCACACACCAGACACACAGTGGGTGTTGTGGCCCCACACACCAGACACTCAGTGGGTGTTGTGACCCCACACACCAGACACACAGTGGGTGTTGTGGCCCCACACACCAGACACACAGTGGGTGTTGTGACCCCACACACCAGACACTCAGTGGGTGTTGTGACCCCACACACCAGACACACAGTGGGTGTTGTGACCCCACACACCAGACACACAGTGGGTGTTGTGGCGCCACACACCAGACACTCAGTGGGTGTTGTGGCCCCACACACCAGCCACACAGTGGGTGTTGTGGCCCCACACGATACACACAGTGGGAGTTGTGGCCCCACACACCAGACACACAGTGGGTGTTGTGGCCACACACCAGACACACAGTGGGTGTTGTGGCCCCACACGATACACACAGTGGGTGTTGTGGCCCCACACACCAGACACACAGTGGGTGTTGTGGCCCCACACACCAGACACTCAGTGGGTGTTGTGACCCCACACACTAGACACACAGTTGGTGTTGTGGCCCCACACACCAGACACACAGTGGGTGTTGTGGCCCCACACGATACACACAGTGGGTGTTGTGGCCCCACAAGATACACACAGTGGGTGTTGTGGCCCCACACGATACACTCAGTGGGTGTTGTGGCCCCACATAATACACTCAGTGGGTGTTGTGGCCCCACACGATACACACAGTGTGTGTTGTGGCCCCACACACCAGACACACAGTGGGTGTTGTGGCCCCACACACCAGCCACTCAGTGGGTGTTGTGGCCCCACACACCAGACACACAGTGGGTGTTGTGGCTCCCTAAACCAGACACACAGTGGGTGTTGTGACCCCACACACCAGACACACAGTGGGTGTTGTGGCCCCACACACTAGACACACAGGTGGTGTTGTGGCCCCACACACCAGACAAAGAGTGGGTGTTGTGGCCCCACACACCAGACACACAGTGGGTGTTGTGACCCCACACACGATACACACAGTGGGTGTTGTGGCCCCACACACCAGACACTCAGTGGGTGTTGTGGACCCACACACCAGCCATTCAGTGGGTGTTGTGGCCCCACACACGATACACATAGTGGGTGTTGTGGCCCCACACACCAGACACACAGTGGGTGTTGTGGCCCCACACACCAGCCACTCAGTGAGTGTTGTGGCTCCACACACGATACACACAGTGGGTGTTGTGGCCCCACACACCAGACACACAGTGGGTGTTGTGGCCCCACACACGATACACTCAGTGGGTGTTGTGGCCCCACACACCAGACACAGAGTGGGTGTTGTGGCCCCACACACCAGACACACAGTGGGTGTTGTGACCCCACACACGATACACACAGTGGGTGTTGTGGCCCCACACACTGGACACTCAGTGGGTGTTGTGGCCCCACACACGATACACTCAGTGGGTGTTGTGAGGCCACACACCAGACACACTGTGGGTGTTGTGGCCCCACACACCAGACACACAGTTGGTGTTGTGGCCCCACACACCAGCCACTCAGTGGGTGTTGTGGCCCCACACACCAGACACTCAGTGGGTGTTGTGGCCCCACACACCAGACACTCAGTGGGTGTTGTGGCCCCACACACCAGACACACAGTGGGTGTTGTGGCCCCACACACCAGACACTCAGTGGGTGTTGTGGCCCCACACGAGACACTCAGTGGGTGTTGTGGCCCCACACACCAGGCACTCAGTGGGTGTTGTGACCCCACACACCAGACACACAGTGGGTGTTGTGGCCCCACACACGATACACTCAGTGGGTGTTGTGGCCCCACACACGATACACTCAGTGGGTGATGTGGCCCCACACACGATACACTCAGTGGGTGTTGTGGCCCCACACACGATACACTCAGTGGGTGTTGTGGCCCCACACACGATACACTCAGTGGGTGTTTTGGCCCCACACACGATACACTCAGTGGGTGTGGTGGCCCCACACACGATACACACAGTGGGTGTTGTGGCCCCACACACCAGACACACAGTGGGTGTTGTGGCCCCACACACCAGACACACAGTGGGTGTTGTGGCCCCACACACCAGACACTCAGTGGGTGTTGTGGCCCCAAACACGATACACTCAGTGGGTGTTGTGGCTCCACACACGAGACACTCAGTGGGTGTTGTGGCCCCACACACGATACACTCAGCGGGTGTTGTGGCCCCACACACCAGCCACTCAGTGGGTGTTGTGGCCCCACACGATACACACAGTGGGTGTTGTGGCCCCACACACCAGACACACAGTGGGTGTTTTGGCCCCACACACCAGACACACAGTGGGTGTTGTGGCCCCACACACGATACACTCAGCGGGTGTTGTGGCCCCACACACCAGCCACTCAGTGGGTGTTGTGGCCCCACACACCAGACACTCAGTGGGTGTTGTGGCCCCACACGATACACACAGTGGGTGTTGTGGCCCCACACACCAGACACACAGTGGGTGTTGTGGCCCCACACACCAGACACTCAGTGGGTGTTGTGGCCCCACACACCAGACACTCAGTGGGTGTTGTGGCCCCACACACCAGACACACAGAGGGTGTTGAGGCCCCACACACCAGACACACAGTGGGTGTTGTGGCCCCACACACCAGACACTCAGTGGGTGTTGTGGCCCCACACAATACACACAGTGGGTGTTGTGGCCCCACACACCAGACACACAGTGGGTGTTGTGGCCCCACACACCAGACACTCAGTGGGTGTTGTGGCCCCACACACGATACACTCAGTGGGTGTTGTGGCCCCACACACGATACACTCAGTGGGTGTTGTGGCCCCACACACGATACACTCAGTGGGTGTTGTGGCCCCACACACGATACACTCAGTGGGTGTTGTGGCCCCACACACCAGACACACAGTGGGTGTTGTGGCCCCACACACGATACACTCAGTGGGTGTTGTAGCCCCACACACCAGACACACAGTGGGTGTTGTGGCCCCACACACCAGACACACAGTGGGTGTTTTGGCCCTACACACGATACACTCAGTGAGTGTTGTGGCCCCACACACGATACACTCAGTGGGTGTTGTGGCCCCACACTAGACACTCAGTGGGTGTTGTGGCCCCACACGATACACTCAGTGGGTGTTGTGGCCCCACACACCAGACACACAGTGGGTGTTGTGGCCCCACACACCAGACACACAGTGGGTGTTGTGGCCCCACACACGAGACACTCAGTGGGTGTTGTGACCCCACACGAGACACTCAGTGGGTGTTGTGGCCCCACACACCAGTTACACAGTGGGTGTTGTGGCCCCACACACGATACTCTCAGTGGGTGTTGTGGCCCCACACACGAGACACTCAGTGGGTGTTGTGGCCCCACACACGATACACTCAGTGGGTGTTGTGGCCCCACACACCAGACACACAGTGGGTGTTGTGGCCCCACACACCAGACACACAGTGGGTGTTGTGGCCCCACACACGATACACTCAGTGGGTGTTGTGGCCCCACACACCAGACACACAGTGGGTGTTGTGGCCCCACACACCAGCCACTCAGTGGGTGTTGTGGCCCCACACACAAGACACTCAGTGGGTGTTGTGGCCCCACACGATACACACAGTGGGTGTTGTGGCCCCACACACCAGACACTCAGTGGGTGTTGTGGCCCCACACACCAGCCATTCAGTGGGTGTTGTGGCCCCACACATGATACACATAGTGGGTGTTGTGGCCCCACACACCAGACACACAGTGGGTGTTGTGGCCCCACACACCAGACACACAGTGGGTGTTGTGGCCCCACACACCAGCCACTCAGTGAGTGTTGTGGCCCCACACACGATACACACAGTGGGTGTTGTGGCCCCACACACCAGACACACAGTGGGTGTTGTGGCCCCACACACCAGACACACAGTGGGTGTTGTGGCCCCACACACGATACACTCAGTGGGTGTTGTGGCCCCACACACCAGACACAGAGTGGGTGTTGTGGCCCCACACCCCAGACACACAGTGGGTGTTGTGACCCCACACACGATACACACAGTGGGTGTTGTGGCCCCACACACTAGACACTCAGTGGGTGTTGTGGCCCCACACACGATACACTCAGTGGGTGTAGTGAGGCCACACACCAGACACACTGTGGGTGTTGTGGCCCCACACACCAGTCACACAGTTGGTGTTGTGGCCCCACACACCAGCCACTCAGTGGGTGTTGTGGCCCCACACACCAGACACTCAGTGGGTGTTGTGGCCCCACACACGATACACTCAGTGGGTGTTGTGGCCCCACACACGATACACTCAGTGGGTGTTGTGGCCCCACACACGATACACTCAGTGGGTGTTTTTGCCCCACACACGATACACTCAGTGGGTGTTGTGGCCCCACACACGATACACTCAGTGGGTGTTGTGGCCCCACACACCAGACACACACTGGGTGTTGTGGCCCCACACACCAGACACACAGTGGGTGTTGTGGCCCCACACACCAGACACTCAGTGGGTGTTGTGGCCCCACACACGATATACTCAGTGGGTGTTGTGGCCCCACACACGAGACACTCAGTGGGTGTTGTGGCCCCACACACGATACACTCAGCGGGTGTTGTGGCCCCACACACCAGCCACTCAGTGGGTGTTGTGGCCCCACACACCAGACACTCAGTGGGTGTTGTGGCCCCACACGATACACACAGTAGGTGTTGTGGCCCCACACACCAGACACACAGTGGGTGTTGTGGCCCCACACACCAGACACACAGTGGGTGTTGTGGCCCCACACACGATACACTCAGCGGGTGTTGTGGCCCCACACACCAGCCACTCAGTGGGTGTTGTGGCCCCACACACCAGACACTCAGTGGGTGTTGTGGCCCCACACGATACACACAGTGGGTGTTGTGGCCCCACACACCAGACACTCAGTGGGTGTTGTGGCCCCACACGATACACACAGTGGGTGTTGTGGCCCCACACACCAGACACACAGTGGGTGTTGTGGCCCCACACACCAGACACTCAGTGGGTGTTGTGGCCCCACACACCAGACACTCAGTGGGTGTTGTGGCCCCACACACCAGACTCACAGTGGGTGTTGAGGCCCCACACACCAGACACACAGTGGGTGTTGTGGCCCCACACACCAGACACTCAGTGGGTGTTGTGGCCCCACACAATACACACAGTGGGTGTTGTGGCCCCACACACCAGACACACAGTGGGTGTTGTGGCCCCACACACCAGACACTCAGTGGGTGTTGTGGCCCCACACACGATACACTCAGTGGGTGTTGTGGCCCCACACACGATACACTCAGTGGGTGTTGTGGCCCCACACACGATACACTCAGTGGGTGTTGTGGCCCCACACACCAGACACACAGTGGGTGTTGTGGCCCCACACACCAGACACACAGTGGGTGTTGTGGCCCAACACACGATACACTCAGTGGGTGTTGTGGACCCACACACGAGACACTCAGTGGGTGTTGTGGCCCCACACACGATACACTCAGTGGGTGTTGTAGCCCCACACACCAGACACACAGTGGGTGTTGTGGCCCCACACACCAGACACACAGTGGGTGTTTTGGCCCTACACACGATACACTCAGTGGGTGTTGTGGCCCCACACACGATACACTCAGTGGGTGTTGTGGCCCCACACGAGACACTCAGTGGGTGTTGTGGCCCCACACGATACACTCAGTGGGTGTTGTGGCCCCACACACCAGACACACAGTGGGTGTTGTGGCCCCACACACCAGACACACAGTGGGTGTTGTGGCCCCACACACGATACACTCAGTGGGTGTTGTGGCCCCACACACGATACACTCAGTGGGTGTTGTGGCCCTACACACCAGACACACAGTGGGTGTTGTGGCCCCACACACCAGACACACAGTGGGTGTTGTGGCCCCACACACGAGACACTCAGTGGGTGTTGTGGCCCCACACGAGACACTCAGTGGGTGTTGTGGCCCCACACACCAGTTACACAGTGGGTGTTGTGGCCCCACACACGATACACTCAGTGGGTGTTGTGGCCCCACACACGATACACTCAGTGGGTGTTGTTTCCCCACACACCAGACACACAGTGGGTGTTGTGGCCCCACACACCAGACACACAGTGGGTGTTGTGGCGCCACACACGATACACTCAGTGGGTGTTGTGGCCCCAGACACGATACACTCAGTGGGTGTTGTGGCCCCACACACGAGACACCAGTGGGTGTTGTGGCCCCACACACGATACACTCAGTGGGTGTTGTGGCCCCACACACCAGACACACAGTGGGTGTTGTGGCCCCACACACCAGACACACAGTGGGTGTTGTGGCCCCACACACGATACACTCAGTGGGTGTTGTGGCCCCACACACGATACACTCAGTGGGTGTTGTGGCCCCACACGAGACACTCAGTGGGTGTTGTGGCCCCACACGATACACTCAGTGGGTGTTGTGGCCCCACACACCAGACACACAGTGGGTGTTGTGGCCCCACACACCAGACACACAGTGGGTGTTGTGGCCCCACACACGATACACTCAGTGGGTGTTGTGGCCCCACACACGATACACTCAGTGGGTGTTGTGGCCCCACACACCAGACACACAGTGGGTGTTGTGGCCCCACACACCAGACACACAGTGGGTGTTGTGGCCCCACACACGATACACTCAGTGGGTGTTGTGGCCCCACACACCAGACACACAGTGGGTGCTGTGGCCCCACACACCAGACACACAGTGGGTGTTGTGGCCCAACACACCAGACACACAGTGGGTGTTGTGGCCCCACACGATACACACAGTGGGTGTTGTGGCCCCACACACCAGACACACAGTGGGTGTTGTGGCCCCACACACCAGACACTCAGTGGGTGTTGTGGCCCCACACACCAGACACTCAGTAGGTGTTGTGGCCCCACACACGAGACACTCAATGGGTGTTGTGGCCCCACACACCAGACACACAGTGGGTGTTGTGGCCCCACACACCAGACACTCAGTGGGTGTTGTGGCCCCACACACCAGACACACAGTGGGTGTTGTGGCCCCACACACCAGACACACAGTGGGTGTTGTGGCCCCACACACGAGACACTCAATGGGTGTTGTGGCCCCACACAATACACACAGTGGGTGTTGTGGCCCCACACACCAGACACTCAGTGGGTGTTGTGGCCCCACACACGATATACTCATTGGGTGTTGTGGCCCCACACACGATACACTCAGTGGTTGTTGTGGCCCCACACACGATACACTCAGTGGGTGTTGTGGCCCCACACACCAGACACACAGTGGGTGTTGTGGCCCCACACACCAGACACACAGTGGGTGTTGTGGCCCAACACACGATACACTCAGTGGGTGTTGTGGCCCCACACACGAGACACTCAGTGGGTGTTGTGGCCCCACACACGATACACTCAGTGGGTGTTGTGGCCCCACACACCAGACACACAGTGGGTGTTGTGGCCCCACACACCAGACACACAGTGGGTGTTGTGGTCCCACACACGATACACTCAGTGGGTGTTGTGGCCCCACACACCAGACACACAGTGGGTGTTGTGGCCCCACACACCAGACACACAGTGGGTGTTGTGGCGCCACACACGATACACTCAGTGGGTGTTGTGGCCCCACACACGATACACTCAGTGGGTGTTGTGGCCCCACACACGAGACACTCAGTGGGTGTTGTGGCCCCACACACGATACACTCAGTGGGTGTTGTGGCCCCACACACCAGACACACAGTGGGTGTTGTGGCCCCACACACCAGACACACAGTGGGTGTTGTGGCCCCACACACGATACACTCAGTGGGTGTTGTGGCCCCACACACGATACACTCAGTGGGTGTTGTGGCCCCACACGAGACACTCAGTGGGTGTTGTGGCCCCACACACCAGACACACACTGGGTGTTGTGGCCCCACACACCAGACACACAGTGGGTGTTGTGGCCCCACACACCAGACACTCAGTGGGTGTTGTGGCCCCACACACGATATACTCAGTGGGTGTTGTGGCCCCACACACGAGACACTCAGTGGGTGTTGTGGCCCCACACACGATACACTCAGCGGGTGTTGTGGCCCCACACACCAGCCACTCAGTGGGTGTTGTGGCCCCACACACCAGACACTCAGTGGGTGTTGCGGCCCCACACGATACACACAGTAGGTGTTGTGGCCCCACACACCAGACACACAGTGGGTGTTGTGGCCCCACACACCAGACACACAGTGGGTGTTGTGGCCCCACACACGATACACTCAGCGGGTGTTGTGGCCCCACACACCAGCCACTCAGTGGGTGTTGTGGCCCCACACACCAGACACTCAGTGGGTGTTGTGGCCCCACACGATACACACAGTGGGTGTTGTGGCCCCACACACCAGACACTCAGTGGGTGTTGTGGCCCCATACGATACACACAGTGGGTGTTGTGGCCCCACACACCAGACACACAGTGGGTGTTGTGGCCCCACACACCAGACACTCAGTGGGTGTTCTGGCCCCACACACCAGACACTCAGTGGGTGTTGTGGCCCCACACACCAGACATCACAGTGGGTGTTGAGGCCCCACACACCAGACACACAGTGGGTGTTGTGGCCCCACACACCAGACACTCAGTGGGTGTTGTGGCCCCACACAATACACACAGTGGGTGTTGTGGCCCCACACACCAGACACACAGTGGGTGTTGTGGCCCCACACACCAGACACTCAGTGGGTGTTGTGGCCCCACACACGATACACTCAGTGGGTGTTGTGGCCCCACACACGATACACTCAGTGGGTGTTGTGGCCCCACACACGATACACTCAGTGGGTGTTGTGGCCCCACACACCAGACACACAGTGGGTGTTGTGGCCCCACACACCAGACACACAGTGGGTGTTGTGGCCCCAACACACGATACACTCAGTGGGTGTTGTGGACCCACACACGAGACACTCAGTGGGTGTTGTGGCCCCACACACCAGAACACTCAGTGGGTGTTGTGGCCCCACACACCAGACACACAGTGGGTGTTGTGGCCCCACACACCAGACACACAGTGGGTGTTTTGGCCCCTACACACGATACACTCAGTGGGTGTTGTGGCCCCACACACGATACACTCAGTGGGTGTTGTGGCCCCACACACGAGACACTCAGTGGGTGTTGTGGCCCCACACGATACACTCAGTGGGTGTTGTGGCCCCACACACCAGACACACAGTGGGTGTTGTGGCCCCACACACCAGACACACAGTGGGTGTTGTGGCCCCACACACGATACACTCAGTGGGTGTTGTGGCCCCACACACGATACACTCAGTGGGTGTTGTGGCCCTACACACCAGACACACAGTGGGTGTTGTGGCCCCACACACCAGACACACAGTGGGTGTTGTGGCCCCACACACGAGACACTCAGTGGGTGTTGTGGCCCCACACCGAGACACTCAGTGGGTGTTGTGGCCCCACACACCAGTACACCAGTGGGTGTTGTGGCCCCACACACGATACACTCAGTGGGTGTTGTGGCCCCACACACGATACACTCAGTGGGTGTTGTTTCCCCACACACCAGACACACAGTGGGTGTTGTGGCCCCACACACCAGACACACAGTGGGTGTTGTGGCGCCACACACGATACACTCAGTGGGTGTTGTGGCCCCAGACACGATACACTCAGTGGGTGTTGTGGCCCCACACACGAGACACTCAGTGGGTGTTGTGGCCCCACACACGATACACTCAGTGGGTGTTGTGGCCCCACACACCAGACACACAGTGGGTGTTGTGGCTCCACACACCAGACACACAGTGGGTGTTGTGGCCCCACACACGATACACTCAGTGGGTGTTGTGGCCCCACACACGATACACTCAGTGGGTGTTGTGGCCCCACACGAGACACTCAGTGGGTGTTGTGGCCCCACACGATACACTCAGTGGGTGTTGTGGCCCCACACACCAGACACACAGTGGGTGTTGTGGCCCCACACACCAGACACACAGTGGGTGTTGTGGCCCCACACACGATACACTCAGTGGGTGTTGTGGCCCCACACACGATACACTCAGTGGGTGTTGTGGCCCCACACACCAGACACACAGTGGGTGTTGTGGCCCCACACACCAGACACACAGTGGGTGTTGTGGCCCCACACACGATACACTCAGTGGGTGTTGTGGCCCCACACACCAGACACACAGTGGGTGCTGTGGCCCCCACACACCAGACACACAGTGGGTGTTGTGGCCCAACACACCAGACACACAGTGGGTGTTGTGGCCCCACACGATACACACAGTGGGTGTTGTGGCCCCACACACCAGACACACAGTGGGTGTTGTGGCCCCACACACCAGACACTCAGTGGGTGTTGTGGCCCCACACACCAGACACTCAGTAGGTGTTGTGGCCCCACACACGAGACACTCAATGGGTGTTGTGGCCCCACACACCAGACACACAGTGGGTGTTGTGGCCCCACACACCAGACACTCAGTGGGTGTTGTGGCCCCACACACCAGACACACAGTGGGTGTTGTGGCCCCACACACCAGACACACAGTGGGTGTTGTGGCCCCACACACGAGACACTCAATGGGTGTTGTGGCCCCACACAATACACACAGTGGGGTGTTGTGGCCCCACACACCAGACACTCAGTGGGTGTTGTGGCCCCACACACGATATACTCATTGGGTGTTGTGGCCCCACACACGATACACTCAGTGGTTGTTGTGGCCCCACACACGATACACTCAGTGGGTGTTGTGGCCCCACACACCAGACACACAGTGGGTGTTGTGGCCCCACACACCAGACACACAGTGGGTGTTGTGGCCCACACACCGATACACTCAGTGGGTGTTGTGGCCCCACACACCAGACCACTCAGTGGGTGTTGTGGCGCCCACACACGATACACTCAGTGGGTGTTGTGGCCCACACACCAGACACACAGTGGGTGTTGTGGCCCCACACACCAGACACACAGTGGGTGTTGTGGTCCCACACACGATACACTCAGTGGGTGTTGTGGCCCCACACACCAGACACACAGTGGGTGTTGTGGCCCCACACACCAGACACACAGTGGGTGTTGTGGCGCCACACACGATACACTCAGTGGGTGTTGTGGCCCCACACACGATACACTCAGTGGGTGTTGTGGCCCCACACGAGACACTCAGTGGGTGTTGTGGCCCCACACACGATACACTCAGTGGGTGTTGTGGCCCCACACACCAGACACACAGTGGGTGTTGTGGCCCCACACACCAGACACACAGTGGGTGTTGTGGCCCCACACACGATACACTCAGTGGGTGTTGTGGCCCCACACACGATACACTCAGTGGGTGTTGTGGCCCCACACGAGACACTCAGTGGGTGTTGTGGCCCCACACGATACACTCAGTGGGTGTTGTGGCCCCACACACCAGACACACAGTGGGTGTTGTGGCCCCACACACCAGACACCCAGTGGGTGTTGTGGCCCCACACACGATACACTCAGTGGGTGTTGTGGCCCCACACACGATACACTCAGTGGGTGTTGTGGCCCCACACACCAGAAACACAGTGGGTGTTGTGGCCCCACACACCAGACACACAGTGGGTGTTGTGGCCCCACACACGATTCACTCAGTGGGTGTTGTGGCCCCACACACCAGACACACAGTGGGTGTTGTGGCCCCACACACCAGACACACAGTGGGTGTTGTGGCCCCACACACGATACACTCAGTGGGTGTTGTGGCCCCACACACGAGACACTCAGTGGGTGTTGTGGCCCCACACGATACACACAGTGGGTGTTGTGGCCCCACACACCAGACACACAGTGGGTGTTGTGGCCCCACACACCAGACACTCAGTGGGTGTTGTGGCCCCCACACACCAGACACTCAGTGGGTGTTGTGGCCCCACACACCAGACACACAGTGGGTGTGAGGCCCCACACACCAGACACACAGTGGGTGTTGTGGCCCCACACACCAGACACTCAGTGGGTGTTGTGGCCCCACACAATACACACAGTGGGTGTTGTGGCCCCACACACCAGACACACAGTGGGTGTTGTGGCCCCACACACCAGACACTCAGTGGGTGTTGTGGCCCCACACACGATACACTCAGTGGGTGTTGTGGCCCCACACACGATACACTCAGTGGGTGTTGTGGCCCCACACACGATACACTCAGTGGGTGTTGTGGCCCCACACACGATACACTCAGTGGGTGTTGTGGCCCCACACACCAGACACACAGTGGGTGTTGTGGCCCCACACACGATACACTCAGTGGGTGTTGTAGCCCCACACACCAGACACACAGTGGGTGTTGTGGCCCCACACACCAGACACACAGTGGGTGTTTTGGCCCTACACACGATACACTCAGTGGGTGTTGTGGCCCCACACACGATACACTCAGTGGGTGTTGTGGCCCCACACTAGACACTCAGTGGGTGTTGTGGCCCCACACGATACACTCAGTGGGTGTTGTGGCCCCACACACCAGACACACAGTGGGTGTTGTGGCCCCACACACCAGACACACAGTGGGTGTTGTGGCCCCACACACGAGACACTCAGTGGGTGTTGTGACCCCACACGAGACACTCAGTGGGTGTTGTGGCCCCACACACCAGTTACACAGTGGGTGTTGTGGCCCCACACACGATACTCTCAGTGGGTGTTGTGGCCCCACACACGAGACACTCAGTGGGTGTTGTGGCCCCACACACGATACACTCAGTGGGTGTTGTGGCCCCACACACCAGACACACAGTGGGTGTTGTGGCCCCACACACCAGACACACAGTGGGTGTTGTGGCCCCACACACGATACACTCAGTGGGTGTTGTGGCCCCACACACCAGACACACAGTGGTTGTTGTGGCCCCACACACCAGCCACTCAGTGGGTGTTGTGGCCCCACACACAAGACACTCAGTGGGTGTTGTGGCCCCACACACCAGACACACAGTGGTTGTTGTGGCCCCACACACCAGCCACTCAGTGGGTGTTGTGGCCCCACACACAAGACACTCAGTGGGTGTTGTGGCCCCACACGATACACACAGTGGGTGTTGTGGCCCCACACACCAGACACTCAGTGGGTGTTGTGGCCCCACACACCAGCCATTCAGTGGGTGTTGTGGCCCCACACATGATACACATAGTGGGTGTTGTGGCCCCACACACCAGACACACAGTGGGTGTTGTGGCCCCACACACCAGACACACAGTGGGTGTTGTGGCCCCACACACCAGCCACTCAGTGAGTGTTGTGGCCCCACACACGATACACACAGTGGGTGTTGTGGCCCCACACACCAGACACACAGTGGGTGTTGTGGCCCCACACACCCAGACACACAGTGGGTGTTGTGGCCACACACACGATACACTCAGTGGGTGTTGTGGCCCCACACACCAGACACAGAGTGGGTGTTGTGGCCCCACACCCCAGACACACAGTGGGTGTTGTGACCCCACACACGATACACACAGTGGGTGTTGTGGCCCCACACACTAGACACTCAGTGGGTGTTGTGGCCCCACACACGATACACTCAGTGGGTGTAGTGAGGCCACACACCAGACACACTGTGGGTGTTGTGGCCCCCACACACCAGTCACACAGTTGGTGTTGTGGCCCCCACACACCAGCCACTCAGTGGGTGTTGTGGCCCCACACACCAGACACTCAGTGGGTGTTGTGGCCCCACACACGATACACTCAGTGGGTGTTGTGGCCCCACACACGATACACTCAGTGGGTGTTGTGGCCCCACACACGATACACTCAGTGGGTGTTTTTGCCCCACACACGATACACTCAGTGGGTGTTGTGGCCCCACACACGATACACTCAGTGGGTGTTGTGGCCCCACACACCAGACACACACTGGGTGTTGTGGCCCCACACACCAGACACACAGTGGGTGTTGTGGCCCCACACACCAGACACTCAGTGGGTGTTGTGGCCCCACACACGATATACTCAGTGGGTGTTGTGGCCCCACACACGAGACACTCAGTGGGTGTTGTGGCCCCACACACGATACACTCAGCGGGTGTTGTGGCCCCCACACACCAGCCACTCAGTGGGTGTTGTGGCCCCACACACCAGACACTAAGTGGGTGTTTGTGGCCCCACACGATACACACAGTAGGTGTTGTGGCCCCACACACCAGACACACAGTGGGTGTTGTGGCCCCACACCACCAGACACACAGTGGGTGTTGTGGCCCCACACACGATACACTCAGCGGGTGTTTGTGGCCACCACACACCAGCCACTCAGTGGGTGTTGTGGCCCCACACACCAGACACTCATTGGGTGTTGTGGCCCCACACGATACACACAGTGGGTGTTGTGGCCCCACACACCAGACACTCAGTGGGTGTTGTGGCCCCACACGATACACACAGTGGGTGTTGTGGCACCACACACCAGACACACAGTGGGTGTTGTGGCCCCACACACCAGACACTCAGTGGGTGTGTGGCCCCACACACCAGACACTCAGTGGGTGTTGTGGCCCACACACCAGACTCACAGTGGGTGTTGAGGCCCCACACACCAGACACACAGTGGGTGTTGTGGCCCCACACACCAGACACTCAGTGGGTGTTGTTGCCCCACACAATACACACAGTGGGTGTTGTGGCCCCACACACCAGACACACAGTGGGGTGTTGTGGCCCCACACACCAGACACTCAGTGGTGTTGTGGCCCCACACACGATACACTCAGTGGGTGTTGTGGCCCCACCACACGATACACTCAGTGGGTGTTGTGGCCCCACACACGATACACTCAGTGGGTGTTGTGGCCCCACACACCAGACACACAGTGGGTGTTGTGGCCCCACACACCAGACACACAGTGGGTGTTGTGGCCCAACACACGATACACTCAGTGGGTGTTGTGGACCCACACACGAGACACTCAGTGGGTGTTGTGGCCCCACACACGATACACTCAGTGGGTGTTGTAGCCCCACACACCAGACACACAGTGGGTGTTGTGGCCCCACACACCAGACACACAGTGGGTGTTTTGGCCCTACACACGATACACTCAGTGGGTGTTGTGGCCCCACACACGATACACTCAGTGGGTGTTGTGGCCCCACACGAGACACTCAGTGGGTGTTGTGGCCCCACACGATACACTCAGTGGGTGTTGTGGCCCCACACACCAGACACACAGTGGGTGTTGTGGCCCCACACACCAGACACACAGTGGGTGTTGTGGCCCCACACACGATACACTCAGTGGGTGTTGTGGCCCCACACACGATACACTCAGTGGGTGTTGTGGCCCTACACACCAGACACACAGTGGGTGTTGTGGCCCCACACACCAGACACACAGTGGGTGTTGTGGCCCCACACACGAGACACTCAGTGGGTGTTGTGGCCCCACACGAGACACTCAGTGGGTGTTGTGGCCCCACACACCAGTTACACAGTGGGTGTTGTGGCCCCCACACACGATACACTCAGTGGGTGTTGTGGCCCCACACACGATACACTCAGTGGGTGTTGTTTCCCCACACACCAGACACACAGTGGGTGTTGTGGCCCCACACACCAGACACACAGTGGGTGTTGTGGCGCCACACACGATACACTCAGTGGGTGTTGTGGCCCCAGACACGATACACTCAGTGGTGTTGTGGCCCCACACACGAGACACTCAGTGGGTGTTGTGGCCCCACACCGATACACTCAGTGGGTGTTGTTGGCCCCACACACCAGACACACAGTGGGTGTTGTGGCCCCACACACCAGACACACAGTGGGTGTTGTGGCCCCACACACGATACACTCAGTGGGTGTTGTGGCCCCCACACACGATACACTCAGTGGGTGTTGTGGCCCCCACACGAGACACTCAGTGGGTGTTGTGGCCCCACACGATACACTCAGTGGGTGTTGTGGCCCCACACACCAGACACACAGTGGGTGTTGTGGCCCCACACACCAGACACACAGTGGGTGTTGTGGCCCCACACACGATACACTCAGTGGGTGTTGTGCCCCACACACGATACACTCAGTGGGTGTTGTGGCCCCCACACACCAGACACACAGTGGGTGTTGTGGCCCCACACACCAGACACACAGTGGGTGTTGTGGCCCCACAACACGAGACACACAGTGGGTGTTGTGGCCCCACACACCAGACACACAGTGGGTGCTGTGGCCCCACACACCAGAACCACAGTGGGTGTTGTGGCCCAACACACCAGACACACAGTGGGTGTTGTGCCCCACACACGATACACACAGTGGGTGTTGTGGCCCCACACACCAGACACACAGTGGGTGTTGTGGCCCCACACACCAGACACTCAGTGGGTGTTGTGGCCCCACACACCAGACACTCAGTAGGGTGTTGTGGCCCACACACGAGACACTCAGATGGGTGTTGTGGCCCCACACACCAGACACACAGTGGGTGTTGTGGCCCCACACACCAGACACTCAGTGGGTGTTGTGGCCCCACACACCAGACACACAGTGGGTGTTGTGGCCCCACACACGCAGACACACAGTGGGTGTTGTGGCCCCACACACGAGACACTCAAGTGGGTGTTGTGGCCCCACACACATACACACAGTGGGTGTTGTGGCCCCACACACCAGACACTCAGTGGGTGTTGTGGCCCCACACACGATACAATCAGTGGGTGTTGTGGCCCCACACACGATACACTCAGTGGTGTGTTGTGGCCCCACACACGATACACTCAGTGGGTGTTGTGGCCCCACACACCAGACACACAGTGGGTGTTGTGGCCCCACACACCGAGACACTACAGTGGGTGTTGTGGCCCAACACACAGATACACTCAGTGGGTGTTGTGGGCCCCACACACGAGACACTCAGTGGGTGTTGTGGCCCCACACACGATACACATCAGTGGGTGTTGTGGCCCCACACACCAGACACCAGTGGGTGTTGTGGCCCCACACACCAGACACTACAGTGGGTGTTGTGGTCCCCACACACGATACACTCAGTGGGATGTTGTGGCCCCACACACCAGACACACAGTGGGTGTTGTGGCCCCACACACCAGACACACAGTGGGTGTTGTGGCGCCACACACGATACACTCAGTGGGTGTTGTGCCCCACACACGATACACTCAGTGGGTGTTGTGGCCCCACACACCAGACACATCAGTGGGTGTTGTGGCCCCACACACCGACACACTCAGTGGGTGTTGTGGCCCCACACACCAGACACACAGTGGGTGTTGTGGCCCCACACACCAGACACACAGTGGGTGTTGTGGCCCCACACACCGATACACATCAGTGGGTGTTGTGGCCCCACACACGAGACACTCAGTGGGTGTTGTGGCCCACACACGAGACAACTCAGTGGGTGTTGTGGCCCCACACACGATACACACAGTGGGTGTTGTGGCCCCACACACCAGACACACAGTGGGTGTTGTGGCCCCACACACCAGACACTCAGTGGGTGTTGTGGCCCCACACACACGATTACACTCAGTGGGTGTTGTGGCCCCACACACAGACACTCAGTGGGTGTTGTGGCCCCCACACACCAGACACACAGTGGGTGTTGTGGCCCCACACACCAGACACATCAGTGGGTGTTGTGGCCCCACACACGATACACACAGTGGGTGTTGTGGCCCCACACACGAGACACTCAGTGGGTGTTGTGGCCCCACACACCAGACACTCAGTGGGTGTTGTGGCCCCACACACGAGACACACAGTGGGTGTTGTGGCCCCACACACCAGACACACAGTGGGTGTTGTGGCCCCACACACGAGACACTCAGTGGGTGTTGTGGCCCCACACACGAGTACACTACAGTGGGTGTTGTGGCCCACACACCGAGACACTCAGTGGGTGTTGTGGCCCCACACCGATACACACAGTGGGTGTTGTGGCCCCAACACACCAGACACACAGTGGGTGTTGTGGCCCCACACACCAGACACCAGTGGGTGTTGTGGCCCCACACCAGACACTCAGTGGGTGTTGTGGCCCCACACACCAGACACACCAGTGGGTGTTGTGGCCCACACACCAGACACACAGTGGGTGTTGTGGCCCCACACACGAGACACTCAGTGGGTGTTGTGGCCCCACACACAGACACACAGTGGGTGTTGTGGACCCACACACCGAGACACACAGTGGGTGTTGTGGCCCCACACACCAGTACACTCAGTGGGTGTTGTGGCCCCACACACGATACAACTCAGTGGGTGTTGTGGCCCCACACACATACACTCAGTGGGTGTTGTGGCCCCACACACCGAGACACATCAGTGGGTGTTGTGGCCCCACACACCAGACACACAGTGGGTGTTGTGGCCCCACACACCAGACACACAGTGGGTGTTGTGGCCCCAACACACGATACACTCAGTGGGTGTTGTGGCCCCACACACGAGACACCTCAGTGGGTGTTGTGGCCCCACACACGATACACTCAGTGGGTGTTGTAGGCCCCACACACCCAGACACACAGTGGGTGTTGTGGCCCCACACACCAGACACACAGTGGGTGTTTTGGCCCTACACACGATACACTCAGTGGGTGTTGTGGCCCCACACACGAATACAACTCAGTGGGTGTTGTGGCCCCACACGAGACACTCAGTGGGTGTTGTGGCCCCACACGATACACTCAGTGGGTGTTGTGGCCCCACACACCAGACATCACAGTGGGTGTTGTGGCCCCACACACCAGACACACAGTGGGTGTTTGTGGCCCCACACACGATACACTCAGTGGGTGTTGTGGCCCCACACACGATACACTCAGTGGGTGTTGTGGCCCCTACACACCAGACACACAGTGGGTGTTGTGGCCCCACACACAGACACACAGTGGTGTTGTGGCCCCACACACGAGACACTCAGTGGGTGTTGTGGCCCCACACGAGACACTCAGTGGGTGTTGTGGCCCCACACACCAGTTACACAGTGGGTGTTGTGGCCCCACACACGATACACTACAGTGGGTGTTGTGGCCCCACACACGATACACTCAGTGGGTGTTGTTCCCCACACACCAGACACACAGTGGGTGTTGTGGCCCCACACACCAGACACACAGTGGGTGTTGTGGCGCCACACACCGATACACATCAGTGGGTGTTGTGGCCCCACACACGATACACTCAGTGGGTGTTGTGGCCCCACACACGAGACACTCAGTGGGTGTTGTGGCCCCACACACGATACACTCAGTGGGTGTTGTGGCCCCACACACCAGACACACAGTGGGTGTTGTGGCCCCACACACCAGACACACAGTGGGTGTTGTGGCCCCACACACGATACACTCAGTGGGTGTTGTGGCCCCACACACATACACTCAGTGGGTGTTGTGGCCCCACACACCAGACACACAGTGGGTGTTGTGGCCCCACACGATACACTCAGTGGGTGTTGTGGCCCCACACACCAGACACACAGTGGGTGTTGTGGCCCCACACACCAGACACACAGTGGGTGTTGTGGCCCCACACACCAGACACACAGTGGGTGTTGTGGCCCCACACACGATACACTCAGTGGGTGTTGTGGCCCCACACACGATACACTCAGTGGGTGTTGTGGCCCCACACACCAGACACACAGTGGGTGTTGTGGCCCCACACACCAGACACACAGTGGGTGTTGTGGCCCCACACACGATACACTCAGTGGGTGTTGTGGCCCCACACACCAGACACTCAGTGGGTGTTGTGGCCCCACACACCAGACACACAGTGGGTGTTGTGGCCCACACACCAGACACACAGTGGGTGTTGTGGCCCCACACGATACACACAGTGGTGTTGTGGCCCCACACACCAGACACACAGTGGGTGTTGTGGCCCCACACACCAGACACTCAGTGGGTGTTGTGGCCCCACACACCAGACACTCAGTGGGTGTTGTGGCCCCACACACGAGACACTCAGTGGGTGTTGTGGCCCCACACACCAGACACAGTGGGTGTTGTGGCCCCACACACCAGACACTCAGTGGGTGTTGTGGCCCCACACACCAGACACACAGTGGGTGTTGTGGCCCCACACACCAGACACACAGTGGGTGTTGTGGCCCCACACACGAGACACTCAGTGGGTGTTGTGGCCCCACACAAGACACACAGTGGGTGTTGTGGCCCCACACACCCAGACACTCAGTGGGTGTTGTGGCCCCACACACCGAGTACACTCAGTGGGTGTTGTGGCCCCCACACACGATACACTCAGTGGGTGTTGTGGCCCCACACACAGACACACAGTGGTGGTTGGGCCCCACACACCAGACACACAGTGGGGTTGTGGCCCCACACACGATACACTAAGTGGGTGTTGTGGCCCCACACACCAGACACACAGTGGGTGTTGTGGCCCCACACACCAGACACACAGTGGGTGTTGTGGCCCACACACGATACACTCAGTGGTGTTGTGGCCCACACACCAGATACACCAGTGGGTGTTGTGGCCCACACACCATGACACACAGTGGGTGTTGTGGCCCACACACGATACACATCAGTGGGTGTTGTGGCCCCACACACCAAGACACACAGTGCGTGTTGTGGCCCCACACACCAGACACACAGGTGGGTGTTGTGGCCCCACACACGATACACTCAGTGGGTGTTGTGGGCCCCACACACGATACACTCAGTGGGTGTTGTGGCCCCACACACGAGACACCAGTGGGTGTTGTGGCCACACACACGATACACTCAGTGGGTGTTGTGGCCCCCACACACCAGACACACAGTGGGTGTTGTGGCCCCACACACCAGACACACATTGGGTGTTGTGGCCCCAACACCACGATACACTCAGTGGGTGTTGTGGCCCCACCACACGATATCACTCAGTGGGTGGTGTCGGCCCCACACGAGACACCTCACGTGGTGTTGTGGCCCCCACACGATACAACTCAACTGGGTGTCTGCTGGCCCCCCACCCCACCAGGCACACACAGTGCGGTGTTGTGGCACCACACACCCATGGACACCCAGTGGGTGTTGTTCGGCCCCTACTCACACGATCACTACTCAGTGGGTGTTGTGGCCCCACATCACGTGATACACTCAGTGGGTGTATGTGGCCCCACACACACACCAGAACCACACATGGGTATGTGTGGCCCACACACCAGACCCACAGTGAGGTTTTGTGGCCCCACACACGATTCACTACAGTGGGTGTTGTGGCCCCACACACCAGACACACAGTGGGTGTTGTGGGCCCCACACACCAGACACACAGTGGGTGTTGTGGCCCAACACACGATACACATCAGTGGGTGTTGTGGCCCCACACACGAGACACTCAGTGGGTGTTGTGGCCCCACACACGACACTCAGTGGGTGTTGTGGCCCCACACACCAGACACACAGTGGGTGTTGTGGCCCCACACACCAGACACAGTGGGTGTTGTGGCCCCACACACGATACACTCAGTGGGTGTTGTGGCCCACACACCAGACACACAGTGGGTGTTGTGGCCCCACACACCAGACACTCAGTGGGTGTTGTGGCCCCACACACCAGACACACAGTGGGTGTTGTGGCCCCACACACCAGACACACAGTGGGTGTTGTGGCCCCACACAGACACACAGTGGGTGTTGTGGCCCCACACACCAGACACACAGTGGGTGTTGTGGCCCCACACACCAGACACACAGTGGGTGTTGTGGCCCCACACACCAGACACACAGTGGGTGTTGTGGCCCCACACACCAGACACACAGTGGGTGTTGTGGCCCCACACGAGACACACAGTGGGTGTTGTGGCCCCACACACCAGACACACAGTGGGTGTTGTGGCCCCACACACCAGACCACTCAGTGGGTGTTGTGGCCCCACACGAGACACACAGTGGGTGTTGTGGCCCCACACACCAGAACACTCAGTGGGTGTTGTGGCCCCACACACCAGACACACAGTGGGTGTTGTGGCCCC
>NC_091205.1:7378073-7574127 GCF_040958095.1 Procambarus clarkii | reverse complement strand
ACAGTGGGTGTTGTGGCCCACACACGATACACTCAGTGGGTGTTGTGGCCCCACACACAGACACTCATTGGGTGTTGTGGCCCCACACACAGAACACTCAGTGGGTGTTGTGGCCCCACACACCAGACACACAGTGGGTGTTGTGGCCCCACACACGAGACACAGTGGGTGTTGTGGCCCCACACGATACACTCAGTGGGTGTTGTGGCCCCACACACGATACACTCAGTGGGTGTTGTGGCCCCACACAGACACTCAGTGGGTGTTGTGGCCCCACACGATACACTCAGTGGGTGTTGTGGCCCCACACACCAGACACACAGTGGGTGTTGTGGCCCCACACACCATACACAGTGGGTGTTGTGGCCCCACACACGATACACTCAGTGGGTGTTGTGGCCCCACACACGATACACTCAGTGGGTGTTGTGGCCCCACACACACAGACACACAGTGGGTGTTGTGGCCCCACACACCAGACACACAGTGGGTGTTGTGGCCCCACACACAGACACACAGTGGGTGTTGTGGCCCCACACACCAGACACACAGTGGGTGTTGTGGCCCACACACCAGACACACAGTGGGTGTTGTGGCCCACACACGATACACACAGTGGGTGTTGTGGCCCCACACGAGAACACACAGTGGGTGTTGTGGCCCCACACAGACACACAGTGGGTGTTGTGGCCCCACACACCAGACACACAGTGGGTGTTGTGGCCCCACACACCAGACACACAGTGGGTGTTGTGGCCCCACACACCAGACACACAGTGGGTGTTGTGGCCCCACACACGACACACAGTGGGTGTTGTGGCCCCACACGATACACACAGTGGGTGTTGTGGCCCCACACCAGCCATCAGTGGGTTTGTGGCCCCACACGACACACAGTGGGTGTTGTGGCCCCACACACCAGACACACAGTGGGTGTTGTGGCCCCAACACCAGACACACAGTGGGTGTTGTGGCCCCACACACCAGACACACAGTGGGTGTTGTGGCCCCACACACCACACTCAGTGGGTGTTGTGGCCCCACACGAGACACACAGTGGGTGTTGTGGCCCCACACACCAGATACACAGTGGGTGTTGTGGCCCCACACACCAGACACACAGTGGGTGTTGTGGCCCCACACACGATACACAGTGGGTGTTGTGGCCCACACACGAGACACTCAGTGGGTGTTGTGGCCCCACACACGACACACAGTGGGTGTTGTGGCCCCACACGATACACTCAGTGGGTGTTGTGGCCCCACACCAGACACACAGTGGGTGTTGTGGCCCCACACACCAGACACAGTGGGTGTTGTGGCCCCACACACCAGACACTCAGTGGGTGTTGTGGCCACACACGATACACTCAGTGGGTGTTGTGGCCCCACACAGACACTCAGTGGGTGTTGTGGCCCCACACACCAGACACACAGTGGGTGTTGTGGCCCCACACACGAGACACTCAGTGGGTTGTGGCCCCACACGATACACTCAGTGGGTGTTGTGGCCCCACACACCAGACACACAGTGGGTGTTGTGGCCCCACACACCAGACACACAGTGGGTGTTGTGGCCCCACACACCAGACACACAGTGGGTGTTGTGGCCCCACACACGAGACACACAGTGGGTGTTGTGGCCCCACACACCAGACACAGTGGGTGTTGTGGCCCCACACCCAGACACACAGTGGGTGTTGTGGCCCCACACACCAGACACAGTGGGTGTTGTGGCCCCACACACCAGACACAGTGGGTGTTGTGGCCCCACACACCAGACACACAGTGGGTGTTGTGGCCCCACACACCAGACACAGTGGGTGTTGTGGCCCCACACCAGACACTCAGTGGGTGTTGTGGCCCCACACACCAGACACACAGTGGGTGTTGTGGCCCCACACACCAGACACACAGTGGGTGTTGTGGCCCCACACACAGACACTCAGTGGGTGTTGTGGCCCCACACACGATACACTCAGTGGGTGTTGTGGCCCCACACACCAGACACACAGTGGGTGTTGTGGCCCCACACACCAGACACTCAGTGGGTGTTGTGGCCCCACACACCAGACACTCAGTGGGTGTTGTGGCCCCACACACCAGACACTCAGTGGGTGTTGTGGCCCCACACGATACACTCAGTGGGTGTTGTGGCCCCACACCAGACACTCAGTGGGTGTTGTGGCCCCACACACCAGACACACAGTGGGTGTTGTGGCCCCACACAGACACTCAGTGGGTGTTGTGGCCCCACACAGACACTCAGTGGGTGTTGTGGCCCCACACACCAGACACACAGTGGGTGTTGTGGCCCCACACACCAGACACACAGTGGGTGTTGTGGCCCCACACACAGACACTCAGTGGGTGTTGTGGCCCACACACCAGACACACAGTGGGTGTTGTGGCCCCACACACCAGACACTCAGTGGGTGTTGTGGCCCCACACGATACACTCAGTGGGTGTTGTGGCCCCACACACCAGACACACAGTGGGTGTTGTGGCCCCACACACGAGACACTCAGTGGGTGTTGTGGCCCCACACACCAGACACACAGTGGGTGTTGTGGCCCCACACACCAGACACACAGTGGGTGTTGTGGCCCCACACACCAGACACACAGTGGGTGTTGTGGCCCCACACACCAGACACACAGTGGGTGTTGTGGCCCCACACACGATACACTCAGTGGTGTTGTGGCCCACACACCAGACACAGCAGTGGGTGTTGTGGCCCCACACACGAGACACTCAGTGGGTGTTGTGGCCCCACACACCAGACACACAGTGGGTGTTGTGGCCCCACACACGATACACTCAGTGGGTGTTGTGGCCCCACACACCAGACACACAGTGGGTGTTGTGGCCCCACACACCAGACACACAGTGGGTGTTGTGGCCCCACACACCAGACACACAGTGGGTGTTGTGGCCCCACACACGAGACACAGTGGGTGTTGTGGCCCCACACACCAGACACACAGTGGGTGTTGTGGCCCCACACACGACACTCAGTGGGTGTTGTGGCCCACACACCAGACACACAGTGGGTGTTGTGGCCCCACACACCAGACACACAGTGGGTGTTGTGGCCCCACACAGACACACAGTGGGTGTTGTGGCCCCACACACCAGACACACAGTGGGTGTTGTGGCCCCACACACAGACACACAGTGGGTGTTGTGGCCCCACACACGACACACAGTGGGTGTTGTGGCCCCACACGACACACTCAGTGGGTGTTGTGGCCCCACACAGACACACAGTGGGTGTTGTGGCCCCACACACCAGACACACAGTGGGTGTTGTGGCCCCACACACCAGACACAGTGGGTGTTGTGGCCCCACACACCAGACACACAGTGGGTGTTGTGGCCCCACACACCAGACACACAGTGGGTGTTGTGGCCCCACACACGACACACAGTGGGTGTTGTGGCCCCACACACCAGACACACAGTGGGTGTTGTGGCCCCACACACCAGACCACTCAGTGGGTGTTGTGGCCCCACACAGACACAGTGGGTGTTGTGGCCCCACACACCAGAACACAGTGGGTGTTGTGGCCCCACACACGACACACAGTGGGTGTTGTGGCCCCACACACGACACACAGTGGGTGTTGTGGCCCCACACACGAGACACTCAGTGGGTGTTGTGGCCCCACACGATACACACAGTGGGTGTTGTGGCCCCACACACGACACACAGTGGGTGTTGTGGCCCCACACACCAGACACAGTGGGTGTTGTGGCCCCACACCAGACACTCAGTGGGTGTTGTGGCCCCACACACCAGACACACAGTGGGTGTTGTGGCCCCACACACCAGACACACAGTGGGTGTTGTGGCCCCACACACGAGACACTCAGTGGGTGTTGTGGCCCCACACACGAAACACTCAGTGGGTGTTGTGGCCCCACACACCAGACACACAGTGGGTGTTGTGGCCCCACACACCAGACACTCAGTGGGTGTTGTGGCCCCACACACCAGACACTCAGTGGGTGTTGTGGCCCCA
This sequence comes from Procambarus clarkii, assembly GCF_040958095.1. NCBI lineage: Eukaryota > Metazoa > Arthropoda > Malacostraca > Decapoda > Cambaridae > Procambarus > Procambarus clarkii. The sequence continues at coordinate 7,570,101 of NC_091205.1, read as the reverse complement.
CACGATACACTCAGTGGGTGTTGTGGCCCCACACACCAGACACTCAGTGGGTGTTGTGGCCCCACACACCAGACACACAGTGGGTGTTGTGGCCCCACACAGACACTCAGTGGGTGTTGTGGCCCCACACAGACACTCAGTGGGTGTTGTGGCCCCACACCAGACACACAGTGGGTGTTGTGGCCCCACACACCAGACACTCAGTGGGTGTTGTGGCCCCACACACCAGACACTCAGTGGGTGTTGTGGCCCCACACACCAGACAACAGTGGGTGTTGTGGCCCCACACACGAGACACTCAGTGGGTGTTGTGGCCCCACACACCAGACACACAGTGGGTGTTGTGGCCCCACACAGACACACAGTGGGTGTTGTGGCCCACACAGACACAGTGGGTGTTGTGGCCCCACACACCAGACACACAGTGGGTGTTGTGGCCCCACACACCAGACACACAGTGGGTGTTGTGGCCCACACACGATACACTCAGTGGGTGTTGTGGCCCACACACCAGACACACAGTGGGTGTTGTGGCCCCACACACCAGACACTCAGTGGGTGTTGTGGCCCCACACAGACACACAGTGGGTGTTGTGGCCCCACACACCAGACACACAGTGGGTGTTGTGGCCCCACACACCAGACACTCAGTGGGTGTTGTGGCCCCACACAATACACACAGTGGGTGTTGTGGCCCCACACACCAGACACACAGTGGGTGTTGTGGCCCACACACGATACACTCAGTGGGTGTTGTGGCCCCACACACGATACACTCAGTGGGTGTTGTGGCCCCACACACGATACACTCAATGGGTGTTTGTGGCCCCACACACCAGACACACAGTGGGTGTCGTGGCCCCACACACCGGACACACAGTGGGTGGTTGTGGCCCAACACCGATACACTCAGTGGGTGTTGTGGCCCCACACACGAGACACTCATTGGGTGTTGTGGCCCCACACACAATACACTCAGTGGTGTTGTGGCCCCACACACCAGACACACAGTGGGTGTTGTGGCCCCACTACACCAGACACACAGTGGGTGTTGTGCCCCACACACGATACACTCAGTGGGCTGTTGTGGCCCCACACACGATACACTCAGTGGGTGTTGTGGCCCCACAACGAGACACTCAATGGGTGTTGTGAGCCCCACACGATACACTCAGTGGGTGTTGTGGCCCCACACACCAGACACACGTGGTGTTGTGGCCCCACACACCAGACACACAGTGGGTGTTGTGGCCCCACACACGATACACTCAGTGGGTGTTGTGGCCCCACACACGATACACTCAGTGGGTGTTGTGACCCCACACACCAGACACACAGTGGGTGTTGTGGCCCCACACACCAGACACACAGTGAGTGTTGTGGCCCCACACCGAGACACACAGTGGGTGTTGTGGCCCCACACACCAGACACACAGTGGGTGTTGTGGCCCCACACACTAGACACACAGTGGGTGTTGTGACCCTACACACGATACACACAGTGGGTGTTGTGACCCCACACGAGACACACAGTGGGTGTTGTGGCCCCCACACGAGACACACAGTGGGTGTTGTGGCCCCACACACCAGACACACAGTGGGTGTTGTGGCCCCACACACCAGACACACAGTGGGTGTTGTGGCCCCACACACCAGACACACAGTGGGTGTTGTGGCCCCACACACCTGACACACAGTGGGTGTTGTGACCCCACACACGATACACACAGTGGGTGTTGTGGCCCCACACACCAGCCACTCAGTGGGTGCTGTGGCTCCACACGAGACACACAGTGGGTGTTGTGGCCCCACACACCAGATACACAGTGGGTGTTGTGGCCCCATACACCAGACACACAGTGGGTGTTGTGGCCCCACACACCAGACACACAGTGGGTGTTGTGGCCCCACACACCAGCCACTCAGTGGGTGTTGTGGCCCCACACGAGACACACAGTGGGTGTTGTGGCCCCACACACCAGATACACAGTGGGTGTTGTGGCCCCACACACCAGACACACAGTGGGTGTTGTGGCCCCACACACGATACACTCTGTGGGTGTTGTAGCCCCACACACGAGACACTCAGTGGGTGTTGTGGCCCCACACACGAGACACACAGTGGGTGTTGTGGCCCCACACGATACACTCAGTGGGTGTTGTGGCCCCACACGCCAGACACACAGTGGGTGTTGTGGCCCCACACACCAGACACACAGTGGGTGTTGTGGCCCCACACACGAGACACTCAGTGGGTGTTGTGGCCTTACACACGATACACTCAGTGGGTGTTGTGGCCCCACACGAGACACTCAGTGGGTGTTGTGGCCCCACACCAGACACACAGTGGGTGTTGTGGCCCCACACACGAGACACTCAGTGGGCGTTGTGGCCCCACACGATACACTCAGTGGGTGTTGTGGCCCCACACACCAGACACACAGTGGGTGTTGTGGCCCCACACACCAGCCACACAGTGGGTGTTGTGGCCCCACACACCAGACACACAGTGGGTGTTGTGGCCCCACACACGATACACACAGTGGGTGTTGTGGCCCCACACACCAGACACACAGTGGGTGTTGTGGCCCACACACCAGACACACAGTGGGTGTTGTGGCCCCACACACCAGACACACAGTGGGTGTTGTGGCCCCACACACCAGACACACAGTGGGTGTTGTGGCCCCACACACCAGACACACAGTGGGTGTTGTGGCCCCACACACCAGACACACAGTGGGTGTTGTGGCCCCACACCAGACACTCAGTGGGTGTTGTGGCCCCACACACTAGACACACAGTGGGTGTTGTGGCCCCACACACCAGACACACAGTGGGTGTTGTGGCCCCACACACGAGACACTCAGTGGATGTTTGTGCCCCACACACGATACACTCAGTGGGTGTTGTGGCCCCACACACCAGACACACAGTGGGTGTTGTGGCCCCACACACCAGGCACTCAGTGGGTGTTGTGGCCCCACACACCAGACACTCAGTGGGTGTTGTGGCCCCACACACCAGACACTCAGTGGGTGTTGTGGCCCCACACGATACACTCAGTGGGTGTTGTGGCCCCCACACACCAGACACTCAGTGGGTGTTGTGGCCCCACACACCAGACACACAGTGGGTGTTGTGGCCCCACACGAGACACTCAGTGGGTGTTGTGGCCCCACACGAGACACTCAGTGGGTGTTGTGGCCCCACACACCAGACACACAGTGGGTGTTGTGGCCCCACACACCAGACACACAGTGGGTGTTGTGGCCCCACACACCAGACACTCAGTGGGTGTTGTGGCCCTACACACCAGACACACAGTGGGTGTTGTGGCCCCACACACGAGACACTCAGTGGGGTGTTGTGGCCCCACACGATACACTCAGTGGGTGTTGTGGCCCCACACACCAGACACACAGTGGGTGTTTGTGGCCCCACACACGAGACACTCAGTGGGTGTTTGTGGCCCCACACACCAGACACACAGTGGGTGTTGTGGCCCCACACACCAGACACACAGTGGGTGTTGTGGCCCCACACACCAGACACACAGTGGCGTGTTGTGGCCCACACACGATACACTCAGTGGGTGTTGTGGCCCCACACACCAGACACACAGTGGGTGTTGTGGCCCCACACACCAGACACACAGTGGGTGTTGTGGCCCAACACACGATACACTCATTGGGTGTTGTGGCCCCACACACGAGACACTCAGTGGGTGTTGTGGCCCCACACACGATACCCTCATTGGGTGTTGTGGCCCCACACACCAGACACACAGTGGGTGTTTGTGGCCCCAACACACCAGACACACAGTGGGTGTTGTGGCCCCACACACCAGACCAGGGGCCAAGACACTCAGTGGGTGTTGTGGCCTCACACACCAGGCACACAGTGGGTGTTGTGGCCCCACACACCAGACACTCAGTGGGTGTTGTGGCCACACACACCAGACACACAGTGGGTGTTGTGGCCCAACACACCAGACACACAGTGGGTGTTGTGGCCCCACACACGAGACACACAGTGGGTGTTGTGGCCCCACACACCAGACACACAGTGGGTGTTGTGGCCCCACACACTAGACACACAGTGGGTGTTGTGACCCCACACACGATACACACAGTGGATGTTGTGACCCCACACGACACACTCAGTGGGTGTTGTGGCCCCACACCGAGGACACACAGTGGGTGTTGTGGCCCACACACCAGACACACAGTGGGTGTTGTGGCCCCACACACCAGACACACAGTGGGTGTTGTGGCCCCACACACCAGACACACAGTGGGTGTTGTGGCCCCACACACCAGACACACAGTGGATGTTGTGACCCCACACACGATACACACAGTGGGTGTTGTGGCCCCACACACCAGACACACAGTGGGTGTTGTGGCCCCACACACCAGCCACTCAGTGGGTGTTGTGGCCCCACACGAGACACACAGTGGGTGTTGTGGCCCCACACACCAGATACACAGTGGGTGTTGTGGCCCCACACACCAGACACACAGTGGGTGTTGTGGCCCCACACACGATACACTCAGTGGGTGTTGTGGCCCCACACACGAGACACTCAGTGGGTGTTGTGGCCCCACACGATACACACAGTGGGTGTTGTGGCCCCACACACCAGACACACAGTGGGTGTTGTGGCCCCACACACCAGACACACAGTGGGTGTTGTGGCCCCACACCAGACACTCAGTGGGTGTTGTGGCCCACACACTAGACACACAGTGGGTGTTGTGGCCCCACACACCAGACACACAGTGGGTGTTGTGGCCCCACACACGAGACACTCAGTGGGTGTTGTGGCCCCACACACGATACACTCAGTGGGTGTTGTGGCCCCACACACCAGACACACAGTGGGTGTTGTGGCCCCACACACCAGGCACTCAGTGGGTGTTGTGGCCCCACACACCAGACACTCAGTGGGTGTTGTGGCCCCACACACCAGACACTCAGTGGGTGTTGTGGCCCCACACACCATACACTCAGTGGGTGTTGTGGCCCCACACACCAGACACTCAGTGGGTGTTGTGGCCCCACACACAGACACACAGTGGGTGTTGTGGCCCCACACGAGACACTCAGTGGGTGTTGTGGCCCCACACGAGACACTCAGTGGGTGTTGTGGCCCCACACACCAGACACACAGTGGGTGTTGTGGCCCCACACACCAGACACACAGTGGGTGTTGTGGCCCCACACACCAGACACTCAGTGGGTGTTGTGGCCCCACACACCAGACACACAGTGGGTGTTGTGGCCCCACACACGAGACACTCAGTGGGTGTTGTGGCCCCACACACCAGACACACAGTGGGCGTTGTGGCCCCACACGAGACACTCAGTGGGTGTTGTGGTCCCACACGAGACACTAGTGGGTGTTGTGGCCCCACACACCAGACACACAGTGGGTGTTGTGGCCCCACACACCAGACACACAGTGGGTGTTGTGGCCCAACACACGATACACTCAGTGGGTGTTGTGGCCCAACACACCAGACACACAGTGAGTGTTGTGGCCCCACACACCAGACACTCAGTGGGTGTTGTGGCCCCACACACCAGACACACCGTGGGTGTTGTGGCCCCACACACCAGACACACAGTGGGTGTTGTGGCCCCACACACCAGACACTCAGTGGGTGTTGTGGCCCCACACAATACACACAGTGGGTGTTGTGGCCCCACACACCAGACACACAGTGGGTGTTGTGGCCCCACACACGATACACTCAGTGGGTGTTGTGGCCCCACACACGATACACTCAGTGGGTGTTGTGGCCCCACACACGATACACTCAATGGGTGTTGTGGCCCCACACACCAGACACACAGTGGGTGTCGTGGCCCCACACACCGGACACACAGTGGGTGTTGTGGCCCAACACACGATACACTCAGTGGGTGTTGTGGCCCCACACACGAGACACTCATTGGGTGTTGTGGCCCCACACACAATACACTCAGTGGGTGTTGTGGCCCCACACACCAGACACACAGTGGGTGTTGTGGCCCCACACACCAGACACACAGTGGGTGTTGTGGCCCCACACACGATACACTCAGTGGGTGTTGTGGCCCCACACACGATACACTCAGTGGGTGTTGTGGCCCCACACGAGACACTCAATGGGTGTTGTGGCCCCACACGATACACTCAGTGGGTGTTGTGGCCCACACACCAGACACACAGTGGGTGTTGTGGCCCCACACACCAGACACACAGTGGGTGTTGTGGCCCCACACACGATACACTCAGTGGGTGTTGTGGCCCCACACACGATACACCCAGTGGGTGTTGTGACCCCACACACCAGACACACAGTGGGTGTTGTGGCCCCACACACCAGACACACAGTGAGTGTTGTGGCCCCACACGAGACACACAGTGGGTGTTGTGGCCCCACACACCAGACACACAGTGGGTGTTGTGGCCCCACACACTAGACACACAGTGGGTGTTGTGACCCTACACACGATACACACAGTGGGTGTTGTGACCCCACACGAGACACACAGTGGGTGTTGTGGCCCCACACGAGACACACAGTGGGTGTTGTGGCCCCACACACCAGACACACAGTGGGTGTTGTGGCCCCACACACCAGACACACAGTGGGTGTTGTGGCCCCACACACCAGACACACAGTGGGTGTTGTGGCCCCACACACCTGACACACAGTGGGTGTTGTGACCCCACACACGATACACACAGTGGGTGTTGTGGCCCCACACACCAGCCACTCAGTGGGTGCTGTGGCTCCACACGAGACACACAGTGGGTGTTGTGGCCCCACACACCAGATACACAGTGGGTGTTGTGGCCCCATACACCAGACACACAGTGGGTGTTGTGGCCCCACACACCAGACACACAGTGGGTGTTGTGGCCCCACACACCAGACACTCAGTGGGTGTTGTGGCCCCACACGAGACACACAGTGGGTGTTGTGGCCCCACACACCAGATACACAGTGGGTGTTGTGGCCCCACACACCAGACACACAGTGGGTGTTGTGGCCCCACACACGATACACTCTGTGGGTGTTGTAGCCCCACACACGAGACACTCAGTGGGTGTTGTGGCCCCACACACGAGACACACAGTGGGTGTTGTGGCCCCACACGATACACTCAGTGGGTGTTGTGGCCCCACACGCCAGACACACAGTGGGTGTTGTGGCCCCACACACCAGACACACAGTGGGTGTTGTGGCCCCACACACGAGACACTCAGTGGGTGTTGTGGCCTTACACACGATACACTCAGTGGGTGTTGTGGCCCCACACGAGACACTCAGTGGGTGTTGTGGCCCCACACACCAGACACACAGTGGGTGTTGTGGCCCCACACACGAGACACTCAGTGGGTGTTGTGGCCCCACACGATACACTCAGTGGGTGTTGTGGCCCCACACACCAGACACACAGTGGGTGTTGTGGCCCCACACACCAGCCACACAGTGGGTGTTGTGGCCCCACACACCAGACACACAGTGGGTGTTGTGGCCCCACACACGATACACACAGTGGGTGTTGTGGCCCCACACACCAGACACACAGTGGGTGTTGTGGCCCCACACGCCAGACACACAGTGGGTGTTGTGGCCCCACACACCAGACACACAGTGGGTGTTGTGGCCCCACACACCAGACACACAGTGGGTGTTGTGGCCCCACACACCAGACACACAGTGGGTGTTGTGGCCCCACACACCAGACACACAGTGGGTGTTGTGGCCCCACACCAGACACTCAGTGGGTGTTGTGGCCCCACACACTAGACACACAGTGGGTGTTGTGGCCCCACACACCAGACACACAGTGGGTGTTGTGGCCCCACACACGAGACACTCAGTGGGTGTTGTGGCCCCACACACGATACACTCAGTGGGTGTTGTGGCCCCACACACCAGACACACAGTGGGTGTTGTGGCCCCACACACCAGGCACTCAGTGGGTGTTGTGGCCCCACACACCAGACACTCAGTGGGTGTTGTGGCCCCACACACCAGACACTCAGTGGGTGTTGTGGCCCCACACGATACACTCAGTGGGTGTTGTGGCCCCACACACCAGACACTCAGTGGGTGTTGTGGCCCCACACACCAGACACACAGTGGGTGTTGTGGCCCCACACGAGACACTCAGTGGGTGTTGTGGCCCCACACGAGACACTCAGTGGGTGTTGTGGCCCCACACACCAGACACACAGTGGGTGTTGTGGCCCCACACACCAGACACACAGTGGGTGTTGTGGCCCCACACACCAGACACTCAGTGGGTGTTGTGGCCCCACACACCAGACACACAGTGGGTGTTGTGGCCCCACACACGAGACACTCAGTGGGTGTTGTGGCCCCACACGATACACTCAGTGGGTGTTGTGGCCCCACACACCAGACACACAGTGGGTGTTGTGGCCCCACACACGAGACACTCAGTGGGTGTTGTGGCCCCACACACCAGACACACAGTGGGTGTTGTGGCCCCACACACCAGACACACAGTGGGTGTTGTGGCCCCACACACCAGACACACAGTGGGTGTTGTGGCCCCACACACGATACACTCAGTGGGTGTTGTGGCCCCACACACCAGACACACAGTGGGTGTTGTGGCCCCACACACCAGACACACAGTGGGTGTTGTGGCCCAACACACGATACACTCAGTGGGTGTTGTGGCCCCACACACGAGACACTCAGTGGGTGTTGTGGCCCCACACACCAGACACACAGTGGGTGTTGTGGCCCCACACACGATACACTCAGTGGGTGTTGTGGCCTCACACACCAGACACACAGTGGGTGTTGTGGCCCCACACACCAGACACTCAGTGGGTGTTGTGGCCACACACACCAGACACACAGTGGGTGTTGTGGCCCAACACACCAGACACACAGTGGGTGTTGTGGCCCCACACGAGACACACAGTGGGTGTTGTGGCCCCACACACCAGACACACAGTGGGTGTTGTGGCCCCACACACTAGACACACAGTGGGTGTTGTGACCCCACACACGATACACACAGTGGGTGTTGTGACCCCACACGACACACTCAGTGGGTGTTGTGGCCCCACACGAGACACACAGTGGGTGTTGTGGCCCCACACACCAGACACACAGTGGGTGTTGTGGCCCCACACACCAGACACACAGTGGGTGTTGTGGCCCCACACACCAGACACACAGTGGGTGTTGTGGCCCCACACACCAGACACACAGTGGATGTTGTGACCCCACACACGATACACACAGTGGGTGTTGTGGCCCCACACACCAGACACACAGTGGGTGTTGTGGCCCCACACACCAGCCACTCAGTGGGTGTTGTGGCCCCACACAAGACACACAGTGGGTGTTGTGGCCCCACACACCAGATACACAGTGGGTGTTGTGGCCCCACACACCAGACACACAGTGGGTGTTGTGGCCCCACACACGATACACTCAGTGGGTGTTGTGGCCCCACACACGAGACACTCAGTGGGTGTTGTGGCCCCACACGATACACACAGTGGGTGTTGTGGCCCCACACACCAGACACACAGTGGGTGTTGTGGCCCCACACACCAGACACACAGTGGGTGTTGTGGCCCCACACCAGACACTCAGTGGGTGTTGTGGCCCCACACACTAGACACACAGTGGGTGTTGTGGCCCCACACACCAGACACACAGTGGGTGTTGTGGCCCCACACACGAGACACTCAGTGGGTGTTGTGGCCCCACACACGATACACTCAGTGGGTGTTGTGGCCCCACACACCAGACACACAGTGGGTGTTGTGGCCCCACACACCAGGCACTCAGTGGGTGTTGTGGCCCCACACACCAGACACTCAGTGGGTGTTGTGGCCCCACACACCAGACACTCAGTGGGTGTTGTGGCCCCACACGATACACTCAGTGGGTGTTGTGGCCCCACACACCAGACACTCAGTGGGTGTTGTGGCCCCACACACCAGACACACAGTGGGTGTTGTGGCCCCACACGAGACACTCAGTGGGTGTTGTGGCCCCACACGAGACACTCAGTGGGTGTTGTGGCCCCACACACCAGACACACAGTGGGTGTTGTGGCCCCACACACCAGACACACAGTGGGTGTTGTGGCCCCACACACCAGACACTCAGTGGGTGTTGTGGCCCCACACACCAGACACACAGTGGGTGTTGTGGCCCCACACACGAGACACTCAGTGGGTGTTGTGGCCCCACACGATACACTCAGTGGGTGTTGTGGCCCCACACACCAGACACACAGTGGGTGTTGTGGCCCCACACACGAGACACTCAGTGGGTGTTGTGGCCCCACACACCAGACACACAGTGGGTGTTGTGGCCCCACACACCAGACACACAGTGGGTGTTGTGGCCCCACACACCAGACACACAGTGGGTGTTGTGGCCCCACACACGATACACTCAGTGGGTGTTGTGGCCCCACACACCAGACACACAGTGGGTGTTGTGGCCCCACACACCAGACACACAGTGGGTGTTGTGGCCCAACACACGATACACTCAGTGGGTGTTGTGGCCCCACACACGAGACACTCAGTGGGTGTTGTGGCCCCACACACGATACACTCATTGGGTGTTGTGGCCCCACACACCAGACACACAGTGGGTGTTGTGGCCCCACACACGATACACTCAGTGGGTGTTGTGGCCTCACACACCAGACGCACAGTGGGTGTTGTGGCCCCACACACCAGACACTCAGTGGGTGTTGTGGCCACACACACCAGACACACAGTGGGTGTTGTGGCCCAACACACCAGACACACAGTGGGTGTTGTGGCCCCACACGAGACACACAGTGGGTGTTGTGGCCCCACACACCAGACACACAGTGGGTGTTGTGGCCCCACACACTAGACACACAGTGGGTGTTGTGACCCCACACACGATACACACAGTGGGTGTTGTGACCCCACACGACACACTCAGTGGGTGTTGTGGCCCCACACGAGACACACAGTGGGTGTTGTGGCCCCACACACCAGACACACAGTGGGTGTTGTGGCCCCACACACCAGACACACAGTGGGTGTTGTGGCCCCACACACCAGACACACAGTGGGTGTTGTGGCCCCACACACCAGACACACAGTGGATGTTGTGACCCCACACACGATACACACAGTGGGTGTTGTGGCCCCACACACCAGACACACAGTGGGTGTTGTGGCCCCACACACCAGCCACTCAGTGGGTGTTGTGGCCCCACACGAGACACACAGTGGGTGTTGTGGCCCCACACACCAGATACACAGTGGGTGTTGTGGCCCCACACACCAGACACACAGTGGGTGTTGTGGCCCCACACACGATACACTCAGTGGGTGTTGTGGCCCCACACACGAGACACTCAGTGGGTGTTGTGGCCCCACACGATACACACAGTGGGTGTTGTGGCCCCACACACCAGACACACAGTGGGTGTTGTGGCCCCACACACCAGACACACAGTGGGTGTTGTGACCCCACACACCAGACACTCAGTGGGTGTTGTGGCCCCACACACCATACACTCAGTGGGTGTTGTCGCCCCACACACTATACACTCAGTGGGTGTTGTGGCCCCACACACGATATACTCAGTGGGTGTTGTGGCCCCACACACCAGACACACAGTGGGTGTTGTGGCCCCACACACCAGACACTCAGTGGGTGTTGTGGCCCCACACACCAGACACACCGTGGGTGTTGTGGCCCCACACACCAGACACACAGTGGGTGTTGTGGCCCCACACACCAGACACTCAGTGGGTGTTGTGGCCCCACACAATACACACAGTGGGTGTTGTGGCCCCACACACCAGACACACAGTGGGTGTTGTGGCCCCACACACCAGACACTCAGTGGGTGTTGTGGCCCCACACACGATACACTCAGTGGGTGTTGTGGCCCCATACACGATACACTCAGTGGGTGTTGTGGCCCCACACACGATACACTCAGTGGGTGATGTGGCCCCACACACCAGACACACAGTGGGTGTTGTGGCCCCACACACCGGACACACAGTGGGTGTTGTGGCCCAACACACGATACACTCAGTGGGAGTCGTGGCCCCACACACGAGACACTCATTGGGTGTTGTGGCCCCACACACGATACACTCAGTGGGTGTTGTGGCCCCACACACCAGACACACAGTGGGTGTTGTGGCCCCACACACCAGACACACAGTGGGTGTTTTGGCCCCACACACGATACACTCAGTGGGTGTTGTGGCCCCACACACGATACACTCAGTGGGTGTTGTGGCCCCACACGAGACACTCAGTGGGTGTTGTGGCCCCACACGATACACTCAGTGGGTGTTGTGGCCCCACACACCAGACACACAGTGGGTGTTGTGGCCCCACACACCAGACACACAGTGCGTGTTGTGGCCCCACACACGATACACTCAGTGGGTGTTGTGGCCCCACACACGAGACACTCAGTGGGTGTTGTGGCCCCACACACGATACACTCATTGGGTGTTGTGGCCCCACACACCAGACACACAGTGGGTGTTGTGGCCCCACACACGATACACTCAGTGGGTGTTGTGGCCTCACACACCAGACGCACAGTGGGTGTTGTGGCCCCACACACCAGACACTCAGTGGGTGTTGTGGCCACACACACCAGACACACAGTGGGTGTTGTGGCCCAACACACCAGACACACAGTGGGTGTTGTGGCCCCACACGAGACACACAGTGGGTGTTGTGGCCCCACACACCAGACACACAGTGGGTGTTGTGGCCCCACACACTAGACACACAGTGGGTGTTGTGACCCCACACACGATACACACAGTGGGTGTTGTGACCCCACACGACACACTCAGTGGGTGTTGTGGCCCCACACGAGACACACAGTGGGTGTTGTGGCCCCACACACCAGACACACAGTGGGTGTTGTGGCCCCACACACCAGACACACAGTGGGTGTTGTGGCCCCACACACCAGACACACAGTGGGTGTTGTGGCCCCACACACCAGACACACAGTGGATGTTGTGACCCCACACACGATACACACAGTGGGTGTTGTGGCCCCACACACCAGACACACAGTGGGTGTTGTGGCCCCACACACCAGCCACTCAGTGGGTGTTGTGGCCCCACACGAGACACACAGTGGGTGTTGTGGCCCCACACACCAGATACACAGTGGGTGTTGTGGCCCCACACACCAGACACACAGTGGGTGTTGTGGCCCCACACACGATACACTCAGTGGGTATTGTGGCCCCACACACGAGACACTCAGTGGGTGTTGTGGCCCCACACGATACACACAGTGGGTGTTGTGGCCCCACACACCAGACACACAGTGGGTGTTGTGGCCCCACACACCAGACACACAGTGGGTGTTGTGACCCCACACACCAGACACTCAGTGGGTGTTGTGGCCCCACACACCATACACTCAGTGGGTGTTGTCGCCCCACACACTATACACTCAGTGGGTGTTGTGGCCCCACACACGATATACTCAGTGGGTGTTGTGGCCCCACACACCAGACACACAGTGGGTGTTGTGGCCCCACACACCAGACACTCAGTGGGTGTTGTGGCCCCACACACCAGACACACCGTGGGTGTTGTGGCCCCACACACCAGACACACAGTGGGTGTTGTGGCCCCACACACCAGACACTCAGTGGGTGTTGTGGCCCCACACAATACACACAGTGGGTGTTGTGGCCCCACACACCAGACACACAGTGGGTGTTGTGGCCCCACACACCAGACACTCAGTGGGTGTTGTGGCCCCACACACGATACACTCAGTGGGTGTTGTGGCCCCATACACGATACACTCAGTGGGTGTTGTGGCCCCACACACGATACACTCAGTGGGTGATGTGGCCCCACACACCAGACACACAGTGGGTGTTGTGGCCCCACACACCGGACACACAGTGGGTGTTGTGGCCCAACACACGATACACTCAGTGGGAGTCGTGGCCCCACACACGAGACACTCATTGGGTGTTGTGGCCCCACACACGATACACTCAGTGGGTGTTGTGGCCCCACACACCAGACACACAGTGGGTGTTGTGGCCCCACACACCAGACACACAGTGGGTGTTTTGGCCCCACACACGATACACTCAGTGGGTGTTGTGGCCCCACACACGATACACTCAGTGGGTGTTGTGGCCCCACACGAGACACTCAGTGGGTGTTGTGGCCCCACACGATACACTCAGTGGGTGTTGTGGCCCCACACACCAGACACACAGTGGGTGTTGTGGCCCCACACACCAGACACACAGTGCGTGTTGTGGCCCCACACACGATACACTCAGTGGGTGTTGTGGCCCCACACACGATACACTCAGTGGGTGTTGTGGCCCCACACACCAGACACACAGTGGGTGTTGTGGCCCCACACACCAGACACACAGTGGGTGTTGTGGCCCCACACGAGACACACAGTGGGTGTTGTGGCCCCACACACCAGACACACAGTGGGTGTTGTGGCCCCACACACTAGACACACAGTGGGTGTTGTGACCCCACACACGATACACACAGTGGGTGTTGTGACCCCACACGAGACACACAGTGGGTGTTGTGGCCCCACACGAGACACACAGTGGGTGTTGTGGCCCCACACACCAGACACACAGTGGGTGTTGTGGCCCCACACACCAGCCACTCAGTGGGTGTTGTGGCCCCACACGAGACACACAGTGGGTGTTGTGGCCCCACACACCAGATACACAGTGGGTGTTGTGGCCCCACACACCAGACACACAGTGGGTGTTGTGGCCCCACACACGATACACTCAGTGGGTGTTGTGGCCCCACACACGAGACACTCAGTGGGTGTTGTGGCCCCACACGATACACACAGTGGGTGTTGTGGCCCCACACACCAGACACACAGTGGGTGTTGTGGCCCCACACACCAGACACACAGTGGGTGTTGTGACCCCACACACCAGACACTCAGTGGGTGTTGTGGCCCCACACACCATACACTCAGTGGGTGTTGTCGCCCCACACACTATACACTCAGTGGGTGTTGTGGCCCCACACACGATATACTCAGTGGGTGTTGTGGCCCCACACACCAGACACACAGTGGGTGTTGTGGCCCCACACACCAGACACTCAGTGGGTGTTGTGGCCCCACACACCAGACACACCGTGGGTGTTGTGGCCCCACACACCAGACACACAGTGGGTGTTGTGGCCCCACACACCAGACACTCAGTGGGTGTTGTGGCCCCACACAATACACACAGTGGGTGTTGTGGCCCCACACACCAGACACACAGTGGGTGTTGTGGCCCCACACACCAGACACTCAGTGGGTGTTGTGGCCCCACACACGATACACTCAGTGGGTGTTGTGGCCCCATACACGATACACTCAGTGGGTGTTGTGGCCCCACACACGATACACTCAGTGGGTGATGTGGCCCCACACACCAGACACACAGTGGGTGTTGTGGCCCCACACACCGGACACACAGTGGGTGTTGTGGCCCAACACACGATACACTCAGTGGGAGTCGTGGCCCCACACACGAGACACTCATTGGGTGTTGTGGCCCCACACACGATACACTCAGTGGGTGTTGTGGCCCCACACACCAGACACACAGTGGGTGTTGTGGCCCCACACACCAGACACACAGTGGGTGTTTTGGCCCCACACACGATACACTCAGTGGGTGTTGTGGCCCCACACACGATACACTCAGTGGGTGTTGTGGCCCCACACGAGACACTCAGTGGGTGTTGTGGCCCCACACGATACACTCAGTGGGTGTTGTGGCCCCACACACCAGACACACAGTGGGTGTTGTGGCCCCACACACCAGACACACAGTGGGTGTTGTGGCCCCACACACGATACACTCAGTGGGTGTTGTGGCCCCACACACGATACACTCAGTGGGTGTTGTGGCCCCACACACCAGACACACAGTGGGTGTTGTGGCCCCACACACCAGACACACAGTGGGTGTTGTGGCCCCACACGAGACACACAGTGGGTGTTGTGGCCCCACACACCAGACACACAGTGGGTGTTGTGGCCCCACACACTAGACACACAGTGGGTGTTGTGACCCCACACACGATACACACAGTGGGTGTTGTGACCCCACACGAGACACACAGTGGGTGTTGTGGCCCCACACGAGACACACAGTGGGTGTTGTGGCCC
Source organism: Procambarus clarkii (assembly GCF_040958095.1). Lineage (NCBI taxonomy): Eukaryota > Metazoa > Arthropoda > Malacostraca > Decapoda > Cambaridae > Procambarus > Procambarus clarkii. The sequence goes on along the minus strand of NC_091205.1, from coordinate 7,553,868 downwards.
CACACACCAGACACACAGTGGGTGTTGTGGCCCCACACACCAGACACACAGTGGGTGTTGTGGCCCCACACACCAGACACACAGTGGGTGTTGTGGCCCCACACACCAGACACACAGTGGGTGTTGTGACCCCACACACGATACACACAGTGGGTGTTGTGGCCCCACACACCAGCCACTTAGTGGGTGTTGTGGCCCCACACGAGACACACAGTGGGTGTTGTGGCCCCACACACCAGATACACTGTGGGTGTTGTGGCCCCACACACCAGACACACAGTGGGTGTTGTGGCCCCACACACCAGACACACAGTGGGTGTTGTGGCCCCACACACCAGCCACTCAGTGGGTGTTGTGGCCCCACACGAGACACACAGTGGGTGTTGTGGCCCCACACACCAGATACACAGTGGGTGTTGTGGCCCCACACACCAGACACACAGTGGGTGTTGTGGCCCCACACACGATACACTCAGTGGGTGTTGTGGCCCCACACACGAGACACTCAGTGGGTGTTGTGGCCCCACACACGAGACACACAGTGGGTGTTGTGGCCCCACACGATACACTCAGTAGGTGTTGTGGCCCCACACGCCAGACACACAGTGGGTGTTGTGGCCCCACACACCAGACACACAGTGGGTGTTGTGGCCCCACACACGAGACACTCAGTGGGTGTTGTGGCCCCACACACGATACACTCAGTGGGTGTTGTGGCCCCACACGAGACACTCAGTGGGTGTTGTGGCCACACACCAGACACACAGTGGGTGTTGTGGCCCCACACACGAGACACTCAGTGGGTGTTGTGGCCCCACACGATACACTCAGTGGGTGTTGTGGCCCCACACACCAGACACACAGTGGGTGTTGTGGCCCCACACACCAGCCACACAGTGGGTGTTGTGGCCCCACACACCAGACACACAGTGGGTGTTGTGGCCCCACACACCAGACACACAGTGGGTGTTGTGGCCCCACACACCAGACACACAGTGGGTGTTGTGGCCCCACACCAGACACTCAGTGGGTGTTGTGGCCCCACACACTAGACACACAGTGGGTGTTGTGGCCCCACACACCAGACACACAGTGGGTGTTGTGGCCCCACACACGAGACACTCAGTGGGTGTTGTGGCCCCACACACGATACACTCAGTGGGTGTTGTGGCCCCACACACCAGACACACAGTGGGTGTTGTGGCCCCACACACCAGGCACTCAGTGGGTGTTGTGGCCCCACACACGATACACTCAGTGGGTGTTGTGGCCCCACACACGATACACACAGTGGGTGTTGTGGCCCCACACACGATACACTCAGTGGGTGTTGTGGCCCCACACACCAGACACTCAGTGGGTGTTGTGGCCCCACACACGATACACACAGTGGGTGTTGTGGCCCCACACACGAGACACTCAGTGGGTGTTGTGGCCCCACACACCAGACACTCAGTGGGTGTTGTGGCCCCACACACCAGACACACAGTGGGTGTTGTGGCCCCACACACGAGACACTCAGTGGGTGTTGTGGCCCGACACGATACACTCAGTGGGTGTTGTGGCCCCACACACCAGACACACAGTGGGTGTTGTGGCCCCACACACCAGCCACACAGTGGGTGTTGTGGCCCCACACACCAGACACACAGTGGGTGTTGTGGCCCCACACACCAGACACACAGTGGGTGTTGTGGCCCCACACACCAGACACACAGTGGGTGTTGTGGCCCCACACCAGACACTCAGTGGGTGTTGTGGCCCCACACACTAGACACACAGTGGGTGTTGTGGCCCCACACACCAGACACACAGTGGGTGTTGTGGCCCCACACACGAGACACTCAGTGGGTGTTGTGGCCCCACACACGATACACTCAGTGGGTGTTGTGGCCCCACACACCAGACACACAGTGGGTGTTGTGGCCCCACACACCAGGCACTCAGTGGGTGTTGTGGCCCCACACACGATACACTCAGTGGGTGTTGTGGCCCCACACACGATACACACAGTGGGTGTTGTGGCCCCACACACGATACACTCAGTGGGTGTTGTGGCCCCACACACCAGACACTCAGTGGGTGTTGTGGCCCCACACACGATACACACAGTGGGTGTTGTGGCCCCACACACGAGACACTCAGTGGGTGTTGTGGCCCCACACACCAGACACTCAGTGGGTGTTGTGGCCCCACACACCAGACACTCAGTGGGTGTTGTGGCCCCACACACCAGACACTCAGTGGGTGTTGTGGCCCCACACGATACACTCAGTGGGTGTTGTGGCCCCACACACCAGACACACAGTGGGTGTTGTGGCCCCACACACGAGACACTCAGTGGGTGTTGTGGCCCCACACACCAGACACACAGTGGGTGTTGTGACCCCACACGAGACACTCAGTGGGTGTTGTGGCCCTACACGAGACACTCAGTGGGTGTTGTGGCCCCACACACCAGACACACAGTGGGTGTTGTGGCCCCACACACCAGACACACAGTGGGTGTTGTGGCCCAACACACGAGACACTCAGTGGGTGTTGTGGCCCCACACGATACACTCAGTGGGTGTTGTGGCCCCACACACCAGACACTCAGTGGGTGTTGTGGCCCCACACACCAGACACACAGTGGGCGTTGTGGCCCCACACACGAGACACTCAGTGGGTGTTGTGGCCCCACACGATACACTCAGTGGGTGTTGTGGCCCCACACACCAGACATACAGTGGGTGTTGTGGCCCCACACACGAGACACTCAGTGGGTGTTGTGGCCCCACACACCAGACACACAGTGGGTGTTGTGGCCCCACACACCAGACACACAGTGGGTGTTGTGGCCCCACACACCAGCCACTCAGTGGGTGTTGTGGCCCCACACACCAGACACACAGTGGGTGTTGTGGCCCCACACACCAGACACACAGTGGGTGTTGTGGCCCCACACGAGACACTCAGTGGGTGTTGTGGCCCCACACGATACACTCAGTGGGTGTTGTGGCCCCACACACCAGACACACAGTGGGTGTTGTGGCCCCACACACCAGCCACACAGTGGGTGTTGTGGCCCCACACACCAGACACACAGTGGGTGTTGTGGCCCCACACACCAGACACACAGTGGGTGTTGTGGCCCCACACACCAGACACACAGTGGGTGTTGTGGCCCCACACACGATACACTCAGTGGGTGTTGTGGCCCCACACACCAGACACTCAGTGGGTGTTGTGGCCCCACACACGATACACTCAGTGGGTGTTGTGGCCCCACACACCAGACACTCAGTGGGTGTTGTGGCCCCACACACCAGACACTCAGTGGGTGTTGTGGCACACACACCAGACACACAGTGGGTGTTGTGGCTCCACACACGAGACACTCAGTGGGTGTTATGGCCCCACACACCAAACACTCAGTGGGTGTTGTGGCCCCACACACGATACACTCAGTGGGTGTTGTGGCCCCACACACCAGACACTCAGTGGGTGTTGTGGCCCCACACACGAGACACTCAGTGGGTGTTGTGGCCCCACACACGATACACTCAGTGGGTGTTGTGGCCCCACACACCAGACACACAGTGGGTGTTGTGGCCCCACACACCAGACACTCAGTGGGTGTTGTGGCCCCACACACCAGACACACAGTGGGTGTTGTGGCCCCACACACGATACACTCAGTGGGTGTTGTGGCCCCACACGATACACTCAGTGGGTGTTGTGGCCCCACACACGAGACACTCAGTGGGTGTTGTGGCCCACACGATACACTCAGTGGGTGTTGTGGCCCCACACACCAGACACTCAGTGGGTGTTGTGGCCCCACACTATACACTCAGTGGGTGTTGTGGCCCCACACACCAGACACTCAGTGGGTGTTGTGGCCCCACACACCAGACACTCAGTGGGTGTTGTGGCCCCACACGATACACTCAGTGGGTGTTGTGGCCCCACACACCAGACACTCAGTGGGTGTTGTGGCCCCACACACCAGACACTCAGTGGGTGTTGTGGCCCCACACGATACACTCAGTGGGTGTTGAAGAACCTTAGAATAATTTTATATGAATTGGAAATATCATTTTTTTTGGTCGCCTGTTTATTTGTTATTGTTGTTGTTTTGATTGTTGTTGTTTTTGTTGTTGTTGTTGTTGTACAGGGAGCGGTATAAGGAGATTAAGAGGAGTGTTGGTGCGCGCATCAGCCTGAGCTCCGCCTATGGCCTTCACTAGACTACTTGCTCACCACGAGACTCCTAACGTAATGTAGTATTGCCTTCTTAAACTTATGTATGTGATTTATATTGTAATTTATTAAATAAGAGATAAAATTTACTGCCAGCTTGGCACTTTGAAATTGCCTCACTAATTACTCCCAGCAATTCAGGTTCGTAGCAGTTACAGCAGCAGTTACAGCAGCAGATACAGCAGCAGTTACAGCAGCAGATACAGCAGCCGATACAGCAGCAGTTACAGCAGCAGATACAGCAGCCGATACAGCAGCAGTTACAGCAGCAGATACAGCAGCAGATACAGCAGCAGATACAGCAGCAGATACAGCAGCAGTTACAGCAGCAGTTACAGCAGCAGATACAGCAGCAGATACAGCAGCAGATACAGCAGCAGTTACAGCAGCAGTTACAGCAGCAGTTACAGCAGGAGATACAGCAGCAGTTACAGCAGCAGTTACAGCAGCAGTTACAGCAGCAGTTACAGCAGCAGTTACAGCAGCAGTTACAGCAGCAGTTACAGCAGCAGATACAGCAGCAGTTACAGCAACAGTTACAGCAGCAGTTACAGCAGCAGATACAGCAGCAGATACAGCAGCAGTTACAGCAGCAGTTACAGCAGGAGATACAGCAGCAGTTACAGCAGCAGTTACAGCAGCAGATACTGCAACAGTTACAGCAGCAGTTACAGCAGCAGTTAAAGCAGCAGACACAGCAGCAGTTACAGCAGCAGATACAGCAGCAGATACAGCAGCAGTTACAGCAGCAGATACAGCAGCAGATACAGCAGCAGTTACAGCAGCAGATACAGCAGCAGATACAGCAGTAATTACAGCATCAGATATAATTAACTAGGTAATTATATAATTTAGTGTGAGAGGAAGCACCCATACAGTAAACTCAATCAGCCTTGTTGTTTAGGCACGCACTTATCACTGGTTACTTCTACTTCTCCAGAAATATTTACTTAAATGTTATTAAATGCAACTTAAGAATGAGTGATATTTATAATGGTGTAGCCGCTCCACGGGACAGTATAACACAGCTCCTCAGTAGGAACAACAGGGAGGCTCCCAGCTGCATATTTGGAATGATTAAGGAACTAATGTCACAAAGAGGTGGACCATTGGCAGGCATTTTGTGTCCAGTTGAAGACAGATCGACGTGGCCTAACCAACCCATTCACACACGGTTGTTGTTGTTGTTGTGTTTGCCTTAGGTGTGACGACGATCAGCCCGTTCTCGTACTTTCTTACAGTCAATATTGACTTATTAAATACGTGCATATGTGACATACTAAACATACTAGTTTACCTTGAAAAGCTTCATAGAAAACACCGACCTTACCTAACCTTCTTAGTATGTTAAGATAAGCATCTTATTACTTCGTAATTACAATTATTACTTAACCTATACTTATAATAGCTTAAGTAATAATTGTAATTACGAAGCAATAAGATGCTTATCTTAACATACTATGAAGGTTAGGTAAGGTTGGTGTTTTCTATGAAGCTTTTCAAGGTAAGCTAGTATGTTTAGTATGTCACATATGCACGTATTTAATAAGTAAATATTGACTATACGAAATTGCGACAACGGGTGACGACGATCGCGGGGTCGGATGCGTCCCGGCGTTCCCGTGAAGGGTTATTCGCGAAGACTTATGACGAAATGAATGTCGCTTATCAGCGGAAACTAATATCCCAGCAAACACAAATCATCTACACAACGTTCGCCTATCTCTTCCCATAGGTGTGAGAATGATTTGCATTGAGAATGGTGCAGGAGAGCCTTTGAGAAACTTTTACTCCAAAAATCCAAACACAAAGGTTTAATTATAAATTGTTTTTCTACAATTATTTTCTTCCAAATGTAAAACAAATAGTTTTTACATGTTTAAATATAAAATTTATGGTGTTTTTTTGTAAAATTCATTAATAAATTGTGAATGATATATATTGGCTGAGTGAAACCTTTAAAATCCATTTAGTTATAATATGTACAGAAAAAAGTAGTTTTCCAAATTTTCTAAAAATCGCTCTTTTTAACACAATTTGACTCCTTATGCATTCCACTAAACACTAATATCATGTTTAAATATATAATTTATGTATTATTCCCTAAGATAATTTATATAAATTATAAAAGTTGCTGGAAAGTGGTGAGAAAGAATCTGAAAACGTTTTGTTGTCTTATATTGGCGTGTTCTTATTAACTAGAGTGAGTAAGAGTGAGCGAGAGTGGGTAAGAGTGAGTAAGAGTGACTTAAGGTGAGTGAGAGTGCCAGAGAGTGTGTAAGTGTGAGTAAGAGTGAGTATAAGTAAGAGTGACTGAGAGTGAGTAAGAGTGACAGAGTGAGTAAGAGTGAGAGTAAGGGTGACAGAATGAGTAAGAGTGAGAGTAAAGTGATTGAGAGTAAGGGTGAGTATGAGAGTAAGAGTGATTGAGAGTTAGAGTGAGAGTAAGAGTGATTGAGAGTTAGTGAGAGTAAGAGTGATTGAGAGTAAGAGTGATTGAGAGTAAGAGTGATTGAGAGTAAGAGTGATTGAGAGTAAGAGTGATTGGGACTAAGAGTGATTGAGAGTAAGAGTGATTGGGAGTAAGAGTGATTGGGAGTAGGAGTAAGAGTGATTGGGAGTAGGAGTAAGAGTGAGAGTAAGAGTAAGAATGAGAATAAGAGTGATTGAGAGTAAGAGTGATTGGGAGTAAGAGTAAGAGTAAGAATGAGAGTAGGAGTGATTGAGAGTAGGAGTGATTGGGAGTAGGAGTGATTGGGAGTAAGAGTAAGAGTAAGAATGAGAGTAGGAGTGATTGAGAGTAGGAGTGATTGGGAGTAGGAGTGATTGGGAGTAAGAGTGATTGAGAGTAAGAGTAATTGAGAGTAAGAGTATGAGAGTAAGAGTGAGAGAGTGAGTATGAATGGGTAAGGGTGACTGAGAGTGAGTAAGAGTGACAGAGTAAGAATGACAGAGTAAGAGTGATAGAGAGTAAGAGTGACAGAGAGTAAGAGTGACAGAGAGTAAGAGTGACAGAGTAAGAGTGACAGAGAGTAAGAGTGACAGAGAGTAAGAGTGACAGAGAGTAAGAGTGACAGAGAGTAAGAGTGACAAAGAGTAAGAGTGACAGAGTAAGAGTGAGTATGAGAGTGAGTAAGGATGACTGAGAGAAAGAGTGAGTAATAGTGCGTAAGAGTGATTGAGAGTTAGAGTGAGAGTAAGAGTGATTGAGAGTTAGTGAGAGTAAGAGTGATTGAGAGTAAGAGTGATTGAGAGTAAAAGTGATTGAGAGTAAAAGTGATTGAGAGTAAGAGTGATTGAGAGTAAGAGTGATTGGGAGTAAGAGTGATTGAGAGTAAGAGTGATTGGGAGTAGGAGTAAGAATGAGAATAAGAGTGATTGAGAGTAAGAGTGAGTAAGAGTAAGAATGAGAGTAAGAGTGATTGAGAGTAAGAGTGATTGAGAGTAAGAGTGATTGAGAGTAAGAGTGATTGGGAGTAAGAGTGATTGAGAGTAAGAGTGATTGGGAGTAAGAGTGATTGGGAGTAGGAGTAAGAATGAGAATAAGAGTGATTGAGAGTAAGAGTGAGTAAGAGTAAGAATGAGAGTAAGAGTGATTGAGAGTAAGAGTGATTGAGAGTATGAGTGATTGAGAGTAAGAGTGATTGAGAGTAAAAGTGATTGAGAGTAAAAGTGATTGAGAGTAAGAGTGATTGAGAGTAAGAGTGATTGGGAGTAAGAGTGATTGAGAGTAAGAGTGATTGGGAGTAGGAGTAAGAATGAGAATAAGAGTGATTGAGAGTAAGAGTGAGTAAGAGTAAGAATGAGAGTAAGAGTGATTGAGAGTAAGAGTGATTGAGAGTAAGAGTGATTGAGAGTAAGAGTGATTGGGAGTAAGAGTGATTGAGAGTAAGAGTGATTGAGAGTAGGAGTGATTGGGAGTAGGAGTAAGAATGAGAATAAGAGTGATTGAGAGTAAGAGTAAGAATGAGAGTAAGAGTGATTGAGAGTAAGAGTGATTGAGAGTAAGAGTGATTGAGAGTAAGAGTGATTGGGAGTAAGAGTGATTGGGAATAAGAGTAAGAGTGAGAGTAAGAGTAAGAATGAGAATAAAAGTGATTGAGAGTAAGAGTGATTGGGAGTAAGAGTAAGAGTAAGAATGAGAGTAGGAGTGATTGAGAGTAGGAGTGATTGGGAGTAGGAGTGATTGGGAGTAAGAGTGATTGGGAGTAAGAGTAATTGAGAGTAAGAGTATGAGAGTAAGAGTGAGAGAGTGAGTATGAATGGGTAAGGGTGACTGAGAGTGAGTAAGAATGACAGAGTAAGAGTGACAGAGAGTAAGAGTGACAGAGAGTAAGAGTGACAGAGTAAGAGTGACAGAGAGTAAGAGTGACAGAGAGTAAGAGTGACAGAGAGTAAGAGTGACAGAGTAAGAGTGACAGAGTAAGAGTGACAGAGTAAGAGTGACAGAGAGTAAGAGTGACAGAGTAAGAGAGTGAGAGTGATTATGAGAGAGTTAAGAGTGTGAGGTGTGAGAGAGTAGCAGGCCAGGGAGGCAGGATGTGTGGTCACAGGCGAGGCCTAGGCCTCGTGATCTCTAATGTTGGTTTTTATATATATGTTGGATTTTTTGTCCTGTTTCAAATTATAATTATTTAGCAGGAATGTAATAAGATATTGCACAGTATTAATGTGACAATAATATATGCATTATTTCCTTGATAATCAAACTTGTTGTTCAAAGATAATATACAATCTTTGAAGGAAACATTTTGAGAGCGCGAGCTGGCAACACTGGGCTGGTGGGTGAGAGAGACATATGGTTAGTTCTGCTCAGACCTTCAGTGGTGAAGGGTGTGTCCCAGCTGGCCGCCACCCGCCGCCACCCGCCGCCCACCACCAGCCGCCACCCGCCACCACCCACCACCCACCACCAGCCGCCACCCACCACCAGCCGCCACCCGCCACCACCCACCACCAGCCGCCACCACCCACCACCAGCCGCCACCCGCCGCCACCCGCCGCCACCCGCCACCCACCACCAGCCGCCACCCGCCGTCACCCGCCACCCACCACCCACCACCAGCCGCCACCCACCACCAGCCGCCACCCACCACCAGCCGCCACCCGCCACCACCCACCACCACCCACCACCAGCCGCCACCCGCCACCACCCACCACCAGCCGCCACCCGCCACCACCCACCACATGCCGCCACCCGCCACCACCCACCACCAGCCGCCACCCGCCACCAGCCACCGCCACCCACCACCGCCACTCACCACCCGCCGCCACCACCCACCACCAGCCGCCACCCGCCACCAGCCACCACCAGCCGCCACCTGCCACCACCCACCACCAGCCGCCACCCGCCGCCACCCACCACCAGCCGCCACCACCCGCCACCCACCACCAGCCGCCACCCGCCGCCACCCGCCACCCACCACCAGCCGCCACCCACCACCAGCCGCCACCCGCCACCACCCACCACCAGCCGCCACCTGCCACCACCCACCACCAGCCGTCACCCGCCACCACCCACCACCAGCCGCCACCCGCCACCACCCACCACCCACCACCAGCCGCCACCCGCCACCACCCACCACCAGCCGCCACCCGCCAACAGCCACCGCCACACACCACCGCCACTCACCACCCGCCGCCACCACCCACCACCCGCCGCCACCCGCCACCCACCACCACCCGCCACCACCCACCACCCGCCACCACCCGCCACCACCCGCCACCCGCCACCACCCGCCACCAGCCGCCACCCGCCGCCACCCGCCACCAGCCACCGCCACCCACCACCGCCACTCACCACCCGCCGCCACCACCCACCACCAGCCGCCACCCGCCACCAGCCACCGCCACCCACCACCGCCACCCGCCGCCACCACCCACCACCACCACCCACCACCACCAGCCGCCGCCGCCACCACCACCGCCGCCACCACCCATCACCGCCGCCGCCACCACCACCCACCACCACCGCCGCCGCCACCACCCATCACCGCCGCCGCCGCCACCACCCACCACAGCCGCCGCCGACACCACCGCCACCACCCACCACAGCCGCCACCACCACCCACCACCACCACCACCACCAAAACCCACCACCGCCGCCACCACCAGCCGCCACAAGCCACCACCGCCCGCCACCAGCCGCCATCACCACCACCACCACCACCAGCCGCCATCACCGCCACCAGCCGCCACCAGCTGCCACCACCACCAGCCGCCACCACCACCACCACCAGCCGCCATCACCACCACCAGCTGCCACCACCACCAGCCGCCATCACCGCCACCAGCTGCCACCACCACCAGCCGCCATCACCGCCACCACCACCCACCACCACCGCCACCACCACCACCCACCACCACCGCCGCCACCACCACCCACCACCACCGCCGCCACCACCCACCATCGCCAGCCGCCACCACTCATCACAGACGCCGCCACCCGCCACCGCCCGCCACCACCGCCAGACACAGCCGCCAGTGTCCGCCACCGCCGCCACTGTCCGCCACCGCCGCCACTGTCCGCCACCGCCGTCACTGTCCGCCACCGCCGCCACTGTCCGCCACTGTCCGCCACCGCCACCACTGTCTGCCACCGCCACCACTGTCCGCCCGCCGCCACCACTGTCCGCCCGCCGCCACCACTGTCCGCCCGCCGCCACCACTGTCCGCCCGCCGCCACCACTGTCCGCCCGCCGCCTCCACTGTCCGCCCGCCGCCTCCACTGTCCGCCCGCCGCCTCCACTGTCCGCCCGCCGCCTCCACTGTCCGCCCGCCGCCGCCACTGTCCGCCCGCCGCCGCCACTGTCCGCCCGCCGCCGCCACTGTCCGCCCGCCGCCGCCACTGTCCGCCCGCCGCCGCCACTGTCCGCCCGCCGCCGCCACTGTCCGCCCGCCGCCGCCACTATCCGCCACAGCCGCCACTGTCCGCCCGCCGCCACTGTCCGCCCGCCGCCACTGTCCGGCCGCCGCCACTATCCGCCACCGCCGCCACTGTCCTCCCGCCGCCACTGTCCGCCCGCCGCCACTGTCCGCCCGCCGCCGCCCTGTCCGCCCGTCGCCACTATCCGCCACCGCCGCCACTGTCCGCCCGACGCCACTATCCGCCACCGCCGCCACTGTCCGCCCGACGCCACTGTCCGCCCGCCGCCACTATCCGCCACCGCCGCCACTGTCCGCCCGCCGCCACTGTCTGCCCGCTGCCACTATCCGCCACCGCCACCACTGTCCGCCACCGCCACCACTGTCTGCCACCGCCACCACTGTCCGCCCGCCGCCACCACTGTCCGCCCGCCGCCACCACTGTCCGCCCGCCGCCACCACTGTCCGCCCGCCGACTCCACTGTCTGCCCGCCGCCACCACTGTCCGCCCGCCGCCGCCACTGTCCGCCCGCCGCCGCCACTGTCCGCCCGCCGCCGCCACTGTCCGCCCGCCGCCACCACTGTCCGCCCGCCGCCGCCACTGTCCGCCCGCCGCCGCCACTGTCCGCCCGCCACCGCCACTGTCCGCCCGCCGCCGCCACTGTCCGCCCGCCGCCGCCACTGTCCGCCCGCCGCCGCCACTGTCCGCCCGCCGCCACTGTCCACCACCGCCGCCAAAGCCGCCACGGTCCGCCCGCCGCCACTATCCGCCACAGCCGCCACTGTTCGCCCGCCGCCACTGTCCGCCCGCCGCCACTGTCCGCCACCGCCGCCACTGTCCGCCCGCCGCCACTATCCGCCACCGCCGCCACTGTCCGCCCGCTGCCACTGTCCGCCCGCCGCCGCCACTGTCCGCCCGCCGCCACTGTCCGCCCGCCGCCACTATCCGCCACCGCCGCCACTGTCCGCCACAGCCGCCACTCTCCGCCTTACAGCCTCCCCTCTCTCCGTTAGTAAATAATTATAATTGTTAGTAAATAATAAAAGAAATATAAATTATTAGATTTTTTTTACCCTTAAATTGGTTTTAATATTTAAATTGAAAATAATAATATAATATAAAATATAATAAAAATAATATGATATAAAATATAATTTAATTTCAAGAAATTTAACTTTAAACACAAAGATGTGAAAAGGGTTCAGATTATTGGCTCAAACCTTTCATAAGAGATTCATATTGGTATATGAATGGATTATGAATGACTCATGTTAGGAGTGTAAAGTTGCCACAACATCTCAAATTAGTGTTAGATACATATGTCTTGGTTATAAGTTTTGGAAACCTATTTAAGTCCACACACAATATCGTATCTGATACGATAAAACAAACGTTTCCAATACTTTCAAATACTTTCCAGATATGTTGTGGCAACCTAAAATTGTTTGCTGGGATGTTCCTCGCGGCCAATAAACTACTGACAGGTAGATGATTGGGGAGCCCCAGGAGTCCCCCAGGGTGACAAGCACCAGCCCCGCCCCCACACAGTGAACACTGGGTAGCCCCAGGAGTCCCTCAGGGTGACAAGCACCAGCCCCGCCCCCACACAGTGAACACTGGGGAGCCCCAGGAGTCCCTCAGGGTGACAAGCACCAGCCCCGCCCCACACACACAACACTGGGGAGCCCGAGGAGGCCCCCAGGGTGACAAGCACCAGCCCCGCCCCACACACACAACACTGAGGAGCCCCAGGAGTCCCCCAGGGTGACAAGCACCAGCCCCGCCCCACACACACAACACTGGGGAGCACCAGGAGTCCCTCAGGGTGACAAGCACCAGCCCCGCCCAACACAGTGAACACTGGGGAGCCCCAGGAGTCCCTCAGGGTGACAAGCACCAGCCCCGCCTCCACACAGTGAACACTAGGGAGCCCCAGGAGTCCCTCAGGGTGACAAGCACCAGCCCCGCCCCACACAGTGAACACTGGGGAGCCCCAGGAGTCCCCCAGGGTGACAAGCACCAGCCCCGCCCCCACACAGTGAACACTGGGGAGCCCCAGGAGTCCCCCAGGGTGACAAGCACCAGCCCCGCCCCCACACAGTGAACACTGGGGAGCCCCAGGAGTCCCTCAGGGTGACAAGCACCAGCCCCGCCCCACAGAGTGAACACTGGGGAGCCCCAGGAGTCCCCCAGGGTGACAAGCACCAGCCCCGCCCCCACACAGTGAACACTGGGGAGCCCCAGGAGTCCCTCAGGGTGCCAAGCACCAGCCCCGCCCCACACACACAACACTGGGGAGCCCCAGGAGTCCCTCAGGGTGACAAGCACCAGCCCCGCCCCCACACAGTGAACACTGGGGAGCCCCAGGAGTCCCCCAGGGTGACAAGCACCAGCCCCGCCCCCACACAGTGAACACTGGGGAGCCCCAGGAGTCCCTCAGAGTGACAAGCACCAGCCCCGCCCCCACACACACAACACTGGGGAGCCCCAGGAGTCCCCCAGGGTGACATGCACCAGCCCCGCCACACACACACAACACTGGGGAGCCCCAGGTGTCCCTCAGGGTGACAAGCACCAGCCCCGCCCCACACAGTGAACACTGGGGAGCCCCAGGTGTCCCTCAGGGTGACAAGCACAAGCCCCGCCCCCACACAGTGAACACTGGGGAGCCCCAGGAGTCCCTCAGGGTGACAAGCACCAGCCCCGCCCCACACAGTGAACACTGGGGAGCCCCAGGAGTCCCCCAGGGTGACATGCACCAGCCCCGCCACACACAGTGAACACTGGGGAGCCCCAGGAGTCCCTCAGGGTGACAAGCACCAGCCCCGCCCCACACAATGAACACTGGGGAGCCCCAGGTGTCCCTCAGGGTGACAAGCACCAACCCCGCCCCACACAGTGAACACTGGGGAGCCCCAGGTGTCCCTCAGGGTGACAAGCACCAGCCCCGCCCCCACACAGTGAACACTGGGGAGCCCCAGGAGTCCCTCAGGGTGACAAGCACCAGCCCCGCCCCCACACAGTGAACACTGGGGAGCCCCAGGAGTCCCTCAGGGTGACAAGCACCAGCCCCGCCCCACACAGTGAACACTGGGGAGCCCTAGGAGTCCCTCAGGGTGACAAGCACCAGCCCCGCCCCACACAGTGAACACTGGGGAGCCCCAGGAGTCCCTCAGGGTGACAAGCACCAGCCTCGCCCCACACACACAACACTGGGGAGCCCCAGGAGTCCCTCAGAGTGACAAGCACCAGCCCCGCCCCACACAGTGAACACTGGGGAGCCCCAGGAGTCCCCCAGGGTGACAAGCACCAGCCCCGCCCCCACACAGTGAACACTGGGGAGCCCCAGGAGTCCCCCAGGGTGACAAGCACCAGCAACGCCCCACACACACAACACTGGGGAGTCCCAGGAGTCCCCCAGGGTGACAAGCACCAGCCCCGCCCCACACACACAACACTGGGGAGTCCCAGGAGTCCCTCAGGGTGACAAGCACCAGCCCTGCCCCACACACACAACACTGGGGAGCCCCAGGAGCCCCTCAGGGTGACAAGCACCAGCCCCGCCCCACACACACAACACTGGGGAGCCCCAGGAGTCCCTCAGGGTGACAAGCACCAGCCCCGCCCCACACAGTGAACACTGGGGAGCCCCAGGAGTCCCTCAGGGTGACAAGCACCAGCCCCGCCCCACACACAACACTGGGGAGCCCCAGGAGTCCCTCAGGGTGACAAGCACCAGCCCCGCCCCCACGCAGTGAACACTGGGGAGCCCCAGGAGTCCCTCAGGGTGACAAGCACCAGCCAAGCCCCACACACAAAACTGGGGAGCCCCAGGAGTCCCCCAGGGTGACATGCACCAGCCCCGCCCCCACACAGTGAACACTGGGGAGCCCCAGGAGTCCCCCAGGGTGACAAGCACCAGCCCCGCCCCCACACAGTGAACACTGGGGAGCCCCAGGAGTCCCCCAGGGTGACAAGCACCAGCCCCGCCCCACACAGTGAACACTGGGGAGCCCCAGGAGTCCCTCAGGGTGACAAGCACCAGCCCCGCCCCCACACAGTGAACACTGGGGAGCCCCAGGAGTCCCTCAGGGTGACAAGCACCAGCCCCGCCCCACACACACAACACTGGGGAGCCCCAGGAGTCCCCCAGGGTGACAAGCACCAGCCCCGCCCCACACACAGTGAACACTGGGCAGCCCCAGGAGTCCCCCAGGGCGACAAGCACCAGCCCCGCCCCACACACAGTGAACACTGGGGAGCCCCAGGAGTCCCTCAGGGTGACAAGCACCAGCCCCGCCCCACACAGTGAACACTGGGGAGCCCCAGGAGTCCCCCAGGGTAACAAGCACCAGCCCCGCCCCACACAGTGAACACTGGGGAGCCCCAGGAGTCCCTCAGGGTGACAAGCACCAGCCCCGACCCACACACACAACACTGGGGAGCCCCAGGAGTCCCCCAGGGTGACAAGCACCAGCCTCGCCCCACACAGTGAACACTGGGGAGCCCCAGGAGTCCCTCAGGGTGACAAGCACCAGCCCCGCCCCCACACAGTGAACACTGGGGAGCCCCAGGAGTCCCTCAGGGTGACAAGCACCAGCCTCGCCCCACACACACAACACTGGGGAGCCCCAGGAGTCCTTCAGAGTGACAAGCACCAGCCCCGCCCCACACAGTGAACACTGGGGAGCCCCAGGAGTCCCCCAGGGTGACAAGCACCAGCCCCGCCCCCACACAGTGAACACTGGGGAGCCCCAGGAGTCCCCCAGGGTGACAAGCACCAGCAACGCCCCACACACACAACACTGGGGAGTCCCAGGAGTCCCTCAGGGTGACAAGCACCAGCCCCGCCCCACACACACAACACTGGGGAGTCCCAGGAGTCCCTCAGGGTGACAAGCACCAGCCCTGCCCCACACACACAACACTGGGGAGCCCCAGGAGCCCCTCAGGGTGACAAGCACCAGCCCCGCCCCACACACACAACACTGGGGAGCCCCAGGAGTCCCTCAGGGTGACAAGCACCAGCCCCGCCCCACACACAACACTGGGGAGCCCCAGGAGTCCCTCAGGGTGACAAGCACCAGCCCCGCCCCCACGCAGTGAACACTGGGGAGCCCCAGGAGTCCCTCAGGGTGACAAGCACCAGCCAAGCCCCACACACAAAACTGGGGAACCCCAGGAGTCCCCCAGGGTGACATGCACCAGCCCCGCCCCCACACAGTGAACACTGGGGAGCCCCAGGAGTCCCCCAGGGTGACAAGCACCAGCCCCGCCCCCACACAGTGAACACTGGGGAGCCCCAGGAGTCCCCCAGGGTGACAAGCACCAGCCCCGCCCCACACAGTGAACACTGGGGAGCCCCAGGAGTCCCTCAGGGTGACAAGCACCAGCCCCGCCCCCACACAGTGAACACTGGGGAGCCCCAGGACTCCCTCAGGGTGACAAGCACCAGCCCCGCCCCACACACACAACACTGGGGAGCCCCAGGAGTCCCCCAGGGTGACAAGCACCAGCCCCGCCCCACACACAGTGAACACTGGGGAGCCCCAGGAGTCCCCCAGGGTGACAAGCACCAGCCCCGCCCCACACACAGTGAACACTGCGGAGCCCCAGGAGTCCCTCAGGGTGACAAGCACCAGCCACGCCCCACACAGTGAACACTGGGGAGCCCCAGGAGTCCCCCAGGGTGACAAGCACCAGCCCCGCCCCACACAGTGAACACTGGGGAGCCCCAGGAGTCCCTCAGGGTGACAAGCACCAGCCCCGACCCACACACACAACACTGGGGAGCCCCAGGAGTCGCCCAGGGTGACAAGCACCAGCCATCGCCCCACACAGTGAACACTGGGGAGCCCCAGGAGTCCCTCAGGGTGACAAGCACCAGCCCCGCCCCCACACAGTGAACACTGGGGAGCCCCAGGAGTCCCCCAGGGTGACAAGCACCAGCCCCGCCCCACACACACAACACTGGGGAGCCCCAGGAGTCCCTCAGGGTGACAAGCACCAGCCCCGCCCCACACAGTGAACACTGGGGAGCCCCAGGAGTCCCTCAGGGTGACAAGCACCAGCCCCGCCCCACACAGTGAACACTGGGGTGCCCCAGGAGTCCCCCATGGTGACAAGCACCAGCCCCGCCCCACACACACAGCACTGGGGAGCCCCAGGAGTCCCCCAGGGTGACAAGCACCAGCCCCGCCCCACACACAGTGAACACTGGGGAGCCCCAGGAGTCCCCCAGGGTGACAAGCACCAGCCCCGCCCCACACACAGTGAACACTGGGGAGCCCCAGGAGTCCCCCAGGGTGACAAGCACCAGCCCCGCCCCCACACAGTGAACACTGGGGAGCCCCAGGAGTCCCCCAGGGTGACAAGCACCAGCCCCGCCCCCACACAGTGAACACTGGTGAGCCCCAGGAGTCCCCCAGGGTGACAAGCACCAGCCCCGCCCCCACACATTGAACACTGGGGAGCCCCAGGAGTCCCCCAGGGTGACAAGCACCAGCCCCGCCCCCACACAGTGAACACTGGGGAGCCCCAGGAGTCCCCCAGGGTGACAAGCACCAGCCCCGCCCCACACAGTGAACACTGGGGAGCCCCAGGAGTCCCCCAGGGTGACAAGCACCAGCCCCGCCCCACACAGTGAACACTGGGGAGCCCCAGGAGTCCCTCAGGGTGACAAGCACCAGCCCCGCCCCACACAGTGAACACTGGGGAGCCCCAGGAGTCCCTCAGGGTGACAAGCACCAGCCAAGCCCCACACACAAAACTGGGGAACCCCAGGAGTCCCCCAGGGTGACATGCACCAGCCCCGCCCCCACACAGTGAACACTGGGGAGCCCCAGGAGTCCCCCAGGGTGACAAGCACCAGCCCCGCCCCCACACAGTGAACACTGGGGAGCCCCAGGAGTCCCCCAGGGTGACAAGCACCAGCCCCGCCCCACACAGTGAACACTGGGGAGCCCCAGGAGTCCCTCAGGGTGACAAGCACCAGCCCCGCCCCCACACAGTGAACACTGGGGAGCCCCAGGACTCCCTCAGGGTGACAAGCACCAGCCCCGCCCCACACACACAACACTGGGGAGCCCCAGGAGTCCCCCAGGGTGACAAGCACCAGCCCCGCCCCACACACAGTGAACACTGGGGAGCCCCAGGAGTCCCCCAGGGTGACAAGCACCAGCCCCGCCCCACACACAGTGAACACTGGGGAGCCCCAGGAGTCCCTCAGGGTGACAAGCACCAGCCCCGCCCCACACAGTGAACACTGGGGAGCCCCAGGAGTCCCCCAGGGTGACAAGCACCAGCCCCGCTTCACACAGTGAACACTGGGGAGCCCCAGGAGTCCCTCAGGGTGAAAAGCACCAGCCCCGACCCACACACACAACACTGGGGAGCCCCAGGAGTCGCCCAGGGTGACAAGCACCAGCCTCGCCCCACACAGGGAACACTGGGGAGCCCCAGGAGTCCCTCAGGGTGACAAGCACCAGCCCCGCCCCCACACAGTGAACACTGGGGAGCCCCAGGAGTCCCCCAGGGTGACAAGCACCAGCCCCGCCCCACACACACAACACTGGGGAGCCCCAGGAGTCCCTCAGGGTGACAAGCACCAGCCCCGCCCCACACAGTGAACACTGGGGAGCCCCAGGAGTCCCTCAGGGTGACAAGCACCAGCCCCGCCCCACACAGTGAACACTGGGGTGCCCCAGGAGTCCCCCAGGGTGACAAGCACCAGCCCCGCCCCACACACACAGCACTGGGGAGCCCCAGGAGTCCCCCAGGGTGACAAGCACCAGCCCCGCCCCACACACAGTGAACACTGGGGAGCCCCAGGAGTCCCCCAGGGTGACAAGCACCAGCCCCGCCCCACACACAGTGAACACTGGGGAGCCCCAGGAGTCCCCCAGGGTGACAAGCACCAGCCCCGCCCCCACACAGTGAACACTGGGGAGCCCCAGGAGTCCCCCAGGGTGACAAGCACCAGCCCCGCCCCCACACAGTGAACACTGGTGAGCCCCAGGAGTCCCCCAGGGTGACAAGCACCAGCCCCGCCCCCACACATTGAACACTGGGGAGCCCCAGGAGTCCCCCAGGGTGACAAGCACCAGCCCCGCCCCCACACAGTGAACACTGGGGAGCCCCAGGAGTCCCCCAGGGTGACAAGCACCAGCCCCGCCCCACACAGTGAACACTGGGGAGCCCCAGGAGTCCCCCAGGGTGACAAGCACCAGCCCCGCCCCACACAGTGAACACTGGGGAGCCCCAGGAGTCCCTCAGGGTGACAAGCACCAGCCCCGCCCCACACAGTGAACACCGGGGAGCCCCAGGAGTCCCTCAGGGTGACAAGCACCAGCCCCGCCCCCACACAGTGAACACTGGGGAGCCCCAGGAGTCCCTCAGGGTGACAAGCACCAGCCTCGCCCCACACACACAACACTGGGGAGCCCCAGGAGTCTTTCAGAGTGACAAGCACCAGCCCCGCCCCACACAGTGAACACTGGGGAGCCCCAGGAGTCCCCCAGGGTGACAAGCACCAGCCCCGCCCCCACACAGTGAACACTGGGGAGCCCCAGGAGTCCCCCAGGGTGACAAGCACCAGCAACGCCCCACACACACAACACTGGGGAGTCCCAGGAGTCCCTCAGGGTGACAAGCACCAGCCCCGCCCCACACACACAACACTGGGGAGTCCCAGGAGTCCCTCAGGGTGACAAGCACCAGCCCTGCCCCACACACACAACACTGGGGAGCCCCAGGAGCCCCTCAGGGTGACAAGCACCAGCCCCGCCCCACACACACAACACTGGGGAGCCCCAGGAGTCCCTCAGGGTGACAAGCACCAGCCCCGCCCCACACACAACACTGGGGAGCCCCAGGAGTCCCTCAGGGTGACAAGCACCAGCCCCGCCCCCACGCAGTGAACACTGGGGAGCCCCAGGAGTCCCTCAGGGTGACAAGCACCAGCCAAGCCCCACACACAAAACTGGGGAACCCCAGGAGTCCCCCAGGGTGACATGCACCAGCCCCGCCCCCACACAGTGAACACTGGGGAGCCCCAGGAGTCCCCCAGGGTGACAAGCACCAGCCCCGCCCCCACACAGTGAACACTGGGGAGCCCCAGGAGTCCCCCAGGGTGACAAGCACCAGCCCCGCCCCACACAGTGAACACTGGGGAGCCCCAGGAGTCCCTCAGGGTGACAAGCACCAGCCCCGCCCCCACACAGTGAACACTGGGGAGCCCCAGGACTCCCTCAGGGTGACAAGCACCAGCCCCGCCCCACACACACAACACTGGGGAGCCCCAGGAGTCCCCCAGGGTGACAAGCACCAGCCCCGCCCCACACACAGTGAACACTGGGGAGCCCCAGGAGTCCCCCAGGGTGACAAGCACCAGCCCCGCCCCACACACAGTGAACACTGGGGAGCCCCAGGAGTCCCTCAGGGTGACAAGCACCAGCCCCGCCCCACACAGTGAACACTGGGGAGCCCCAGGAGTCCCCCAGGGTGACAAGCACCAGCCCCGCCCCACACAGTGAACACTGGGGAGCCCCAGGAGTCCCTCAGGGTGACAAGCACCAGCCCCGACCCACACACACAACACTGGGGAGCCCCAGGAGTCGCCCAGGGTGACAAGCACCAGCCTCGCCCCACACAGTGAACACTGGGGAGCCCCAGGAGTCCCTCAGGCTGACAAGCACCAGCCCCGCCCCCACACAGTGAACACTGGGGAGCCCCAGGAGTCCCCCAGGGTGACAAGCACCAGCCCCGCCCCACACACACAACACTGGGGAGCCCCAGGAGTCTCTCAGGGTGACAAGCACCAGCCCCGCCCCACACAGTGAACACTGGGGAGCCCCAGGAGTCCCTCAGGGTGACAAGCACCAGCCCCGCCCCACACAGTGAACACTGGGGTGCCCCAGGAGTCCCCCAGGGTGACAAGCACCAGCCCCGCCCCACACACACAGCACTGGGGAGCCCCAGGAGTCCCCCAGGGTGACAAGCACCAGCCCCGCCCCACACACAGTGAACACTGGGGAGCCCCAGGAGTCCCCCAGGGTGACAAGCACCAGCCCCGCCCCACACACAGTGAACACTGGGGAGCCCCAGGAGTCCCCCAGGGTGACAAGCACCAGCCCCGCCCCCACACAGTGAACACTGGGGAGCCCCAGGAGTCCCCCAGGGTGACAAGCACCAGCCCCGCCCCCACACAGTGAACACTGGTGAGCCCCAGGAGTCCCCCAGGGTGACAAGCACCAGCCCCGCCCCCACACATTGAACACTGGGGAGCCCCAGGAGTCCCCCAGGGTGACAAGCACCAGCCCCGCCCCCACACAGTGAACACTGGGGAGCCCCAGGAGTCCCCCAGGGTGACAAGCACCAGCCCCGCCCCACACAGTGAACACTGGGGAGCCCCAGGAGTCCCCCAGGGTGACAAGCACCAGCCCCGCCCCACACAGTGAACACTGGGGAGCCCCAGGAGTCCCTCAGGGTGACAAGCACCAGCCCCGCCCCACACAGTGAACACCGGGGAGCCCCAGGAGTCCCTCAGGGTGACAAGCACCAGCCCCGCCCCCACACAGTGAACACTGGGGAGCCCCAGGAGTCCCTCAGGGTGACAAGCACCAGCCCCGCCCCACACAGTGAACACTGGGGAGCCCCAGGAGTCCCCCAGGGTGACAAGCACCAGCCCCGCCCCACACACACAACACTGGGGAGCCCCAGGAGTCCCTCAGGGTGACAAGCACCAGCCCCGCCCCACACAGTGAACACTGGGGAGCCCCAGGAGTCCCTCAGAGTGACAAGCACCAGCCCCGCCCCCACACAGTGAACACTGGGGAGCCCCAGGAGGCCCTCAGGGTGACAAGCACCAGCCCCGCCCCACACACACAACACTGGGGAGCCCCAGGAGTCCCCCAGGGTGACAAGCACCAGCCCCGCCCCCACACACACAACACTGGGGAGCCCCAGGAGTCCCTCAGGGTGACAAGCACCAGCCCCGCCCCCACACACACAACACTGGGGAGCCCCAGGAGTCCCTCAGGGTGACAAGCACCAGCCCCGCCCCCACACAGTGAACACTGGGGAGCCCCAGGAGTCCCTCAGAGTGACAAGCACCAGCCCCGCCCCCACACACAACACTGGGGAGCCCCAGGAGTCCCTCAGGGTGACAAGCACCAGCCCCGCCCCACACACACAACACTGGGGAGTCCCAGGAGTCCCCCTGGGTGACAAGCACCAGCCCCGCCCCACACAGTGAACACTGGGGAGCCCCAGGAGTCCCTCAGGGTGACAAGCACCAGCCCCGCCCCACACACACAACACTGGGGAGCCCCAGGAGTCCCCCAGGGTGACTAGCACCAGCCCCGCCCCACACAGTGAACACTGTGGAGCCCCAGGAGTCCCTCAGGGTGACAAGCACCAGCCCCGCCCCACACACACAACACTGGGGAGCCCCAGAAGTCCCTCAGGGTGACAAGCACCAGCCCCGCCCCCACACACACAACACTGGGGAGCCCCAAGAGTCCCTCAGGGTGACAAGCACCAGCCCCGCCCCCACACAGTGAACACTGGGGAGCCCCAGGAGTCCCTCAGGGTGACAAGCACCAGCCCCGCCCCACACACACAACACTGGGGAGCCCCAGGAGTCCCCCAGGGTGACAAGCACCAGCCCCGCCCCACACAGTGAACACTGGGGAGCCCCAGGAGTCCCTCAGAGTGACAAGCACCAGCCCCGCCCCCACACAGTGAACACTGGGGAGCCCCAGGAGTCCCCCAGGGTGACAAGCACCAGCCTCGCCCCACACAGTGAACACTGGGGAGCCCCAGGAGTCCCCCAGGGTGACAAGCACCAGCCCCGCCCCACACAGTGAACACTGGGGAGCCCCAGGAGTCCCTCAGGGTGACAAGCACCAGCCCAGCCCCCACACAGTGAACACTGGGGAGCCCCAGGAGTCCCTCAGGGTGACAAGCACCAGCCCCGCCCCCACACACACAACACTGGGGAGCCCCAGAAGTCCCTCAGGGTGACAAGCACCAGCCCCGCCCCACACAGTGAACACTGGGGAGCCCCAGGAGTCCCCCAGGGTGACAAGCACCAGCCCCGCCCCACACACACAACACTGGGGAGCCCCAGGAGTCCCTCAGGGTGACAAGCACCAGCCTCGCCCCCACACAGTGAACACTGGGGAGCCCCAGGAGTCCCCCAGGGTGACAAGCACCAGCCCCGCCCCACACACACAACACTGGGGAGCCCCAGGAGTCCCTCAGAGTGAAAAGCACCAGCCCCGCCCCACATAGTGAACACTGGGGAGCCCCAGGAGTCCCACAGGGTGACAAGCACCAGCCCCGCCCCACACAGTGAACACTGGGGAGCCCCAGGAGTCCCTCAGAGTGACAAGCACCAGCCCCGCCCAACACACAGTGAACACTGGGGAGCCCCAGGAGTCCCTCAGGGTGACAAGCACCAGCCCCGCCCCCACACACACAACACTGAGGAGCCCCCAGGAGTCCCTCAGGGTGACAAGCACCAGCCCCGCCCCACACAGTGAACACTGGGGAGCCCCAGGAGTCCCTCAGAGTGACAAGCACCAGCCCCGCCCTCACACACACAACACTGGGGAGCCCCAGGAGTCCCTCAGGGTGACAAGCACCAGCCCCGCCCTACACAGTGAACACTGGGGAGCCCCAGGAGTCCCCCAGGGTGACAAGCACCAGCCCCGCCCCCACACACAGTGAACACTGGGGAGCCCCAGGAGTCCCCCAGGGTGACAAGCACCAGCCCCGCCCCCACACACACAACACTGGGGAGCCCCAGGAGTCCCTCAGGGTGACAAGCACCAGCCCCGCCCCCACACACACAACACTGGGGAGCCCCAGGAGTCCCTCAGGGTGACAAGCACCAGCCCCGCCCCCACACAGTGAACACTGGGAGCCCCAGGAGTCCCTCAGAGTGACAAGCACCAGCCCCGCCCCCACACACAACACTGGGGAGCCCCAGGAGTCCCTCAGAGTGACAAGCACCAGCCCCGCCCCCACACACAACACTGGGGAGCCCCAGGAGTCCCTCAGGGTGACAAGCACCAGCCCCGCCCCACACAGTGAACACTGGGGAGCCCCAGGAGTCCCTCAGAGTGACAAGCACCAGCCCCGCCCCCACACAGTGAACACTGGGGAGCCCCAGGAGTCCCTCAGGGTGACAAGCACCAGCCCCGCCCCACACACACAACACTGGGGAGCCCCAGGAGTCCCCCAGGGTGACAAGCACCAGCCCCGCCCCCACACACACAACACTGGGGAGCCCCAGGAGTCCCTCAGGGTGACAAGCACCAGCCCCGCCCCCACACACACAACACTGGGGAGCCCCAGGAGTCCCTCAGGGTGACAAGCACCAGCCCCGCCCCCACACAGTGAACACTGGGGAGCCCCAGGAGTCCCTCAGAGTGACAAGCACCAGCCCCGCCCCCACACACAACACTGGGGAGCCCCAGGAGTCCCTCAGGGTGACAAGCACCAGCCCCGCCCCACACACACAACACTGGGGAGTCCCAGGAGTCCCCCTGGGTGACAAGCACCAGCCCCGCCCCACACAGTGAACACTGGGGAGCCCCAGGAGTCCCTCAGGGTGACAAGCACCAGCCCCGCCCCACACACACAACACTGGGGAGCCCCAGGAGTCCCCCAGGGTGACTAGCACCAGCCCCGCCCCACACAGTGAACACTGTGGAGCCCCAGGAGTCCCTCAGGGTGACAAGCACCAGCCCCGCCCCACACACACAACACTGGGGAGCCCCAGAAGTCCCTCAGGGTGACAAGCACCAGCCCCGCCCCCACACACACAACACTGGGGAGCCCCAAGAGTCCCTCAGGGTGACAAGCACCAGCCCCGCCCCCACACAGTGAACACTGGGGAGCCCCAGGAGTCCCTCAGGGTGACAAGCACCAGCCCCGCCCCACACACACAACACTGGGGAGCCCCAGGAGTCCCCCAGGGTGACAAACACCAGCCCCGCCCCACACAGTGAACACTGGGGAGCCCCAGGAGTCCCTCAGAGTGACAAGCACCAGCCCCGCCCCCACACAGTGAACACTGGGGAGCCCCAGGAGTCCCCCAGGGTGACAAGCACCAGCCTCGCCCCACACAGTGAACACTGGGGAGCCCCAGGAGTCCCCCAGGGTGACAAGCACCAGCCCCGCCCCACACAGTGAACACTGGGGAGCCCCAGGAGTCCCTCAGGGTGACAAGCACCAGCCCAGCCCCCACACAGTGAACACTGGGGAGCCCCAGGAGTCCCTCAGGGTGACAAGCACCAGCCCCGCCCCCACACACACAACACTGGGGAGCCCCAGGAGTCCCTCAGGGTGACAAGCACCAGCCCCGCCCCACACAGTGAACACTGGGGAGCCCCAGGAGTC
This sequence comes from Procambarus clarkii, assembly GCF_040958095.1. Taxonomy (NCBI): domain Eukaryota; kingdom Metazoa; phylum Arthropoda; class Malacostraca; order Decapoda; family Cambaridae; genus Procambarus; species Procambarus clarkii. The sequence continues at coordinate 7,528,349 of NC_091205.1, read as the reverse complement.
CCCCAGGGTGACAAGCACCAGCCCCGCCCCACACACACAACACTGGGGAGCCCCAGGAGTCCCTCAGGGTGACAAGCACCAGCCTCGCCCCCACACAGTGAACACTGGGGAGCCCCAGGAGTCCCCCAGGGTGACAAGCACCAGCCCCGCCCCACACACACAACACTGGGGAGCCCCAGGAGTCCCTCAGAGTGAAAAGCACCAGCCCCGCCCCACATAGTGAACACTGGGGAGCCCCAGGAGTCCCACAGGGTGACAAGCACCAGCCCCGCCCCACACAGTGAACACTGGGGAGCCCCAGGAGTCCCTCAGAGTGACAAGCACCAGCCCCGCCCAACACACAGTGAACACTGGGGAGCCCCAGGAGTCCCTCAGGGTGACAAGCACCAGCCCCGCCCCCACACACACAACACTGAGGAGCCCCCAGGAGTCCCTCAGGGTGACAAGCACCAGCCCCGCCCCACACAGTGAACACTGGGGAGCCCCAGGAGTCCCTCAGAGTGACAAGCACCAGCCCCGCCCCCACACACACAACACTGGGGAGCCCCAGGAGTCCCTCAGGGTGACAAGCACCAGCCCCGCCCTACACAGTGAACACTGGGGAGCCCCAGGAGTCCCCCAGGGTGACAAGCACCAGCCCCGCCCCCACACACAGTGAACACTGGGGAGCCCCAGGAGTCCCCCAGGGTGACAAGCACCAGCCCCGCCCCCACACACACAACACTGGGGAGCCCCAGGAGTCCCTCAGGGTGACAAGCACCAGCCCCGCCCCCACACACACAACACTGGGGAGCCCCAGGAGTCCCTCAGGGTGACAAGCACCAGCCCCGCCCCCACACAGTGAACACTGGGGAGCCCCAGGAGTCCCTCAGAGTGACAAGCACCAGCCCCGCCCCCACACACAACACTGGGGAGCCCCAGGAGTCCCTCAGGGTGACAAGCACCAGCCCCGCCCCACACACACAACACTGGGGAGTCCCGGGAGTCCCCCTGGGTGACAAGCACCAGCCCCGCCCCACACAGTGGACACTGGGGAGCCCCAGGAGTCCCTCAGGGTGACAAGCACCAGCCCCGCCCCACACACACAACACTGGGGAGCCCCAGGAGTCCCCCAGGGTGACAAGCACCAGCCCCGCCCCACACAGTGAACACTGTGGAGCCCCAGGAGTCCCTCAGGGTGACAAGCACCAGCCCCGCCCCACACACACAACACTGGGGAGCCCCAGGAGTCCCTCAGGGTGACAAGCACCAGCCCCGCCCCCACACACACAACACTGGGGAGCCCCAGGAGTCCCTCAGGGTGACAAGCACCAGCCCCGCCCCCACACAGTGAACACTGGGGAGCCCCAGGAGTCCCTCAGGGTGACAAGCACCAGCCCCGCCCCACACACACAACACTGGGGAGCCCCAGGAGTCCCCCAGGGTGACAAGCACCAGCCCCGCCCCACACAGTGAACACTGGGGAGCCCCAGGAGTCCCTCAGAGTGACAAGCACCAGCCCCGCCCCCACACAGTGAACACTGGGGAGCCCCAGGAGTCCCCCAGGGTGACAAGCACCAGCCTCGCCCCACACAGTGAACACTGGGGAGCCCCAGGAGTCCCCCAGGGTGACAAGCACCAGCCCCGCCCCACACACACAACACTGGGGAGCCCCAGGAGTCCCTCAGGGTGACAAGCACCAGCCCCGCCCCCACACAGTGAACACTGGGGAGCCCCAGGAGTCCCTCAGGGTGACAAGCACCAGCCCCGCCCCCACACACACAACACTGGGGAGCCCCAGGAGTCCCTCAGGGTGACAAGCACCAGCCCCGCCCCACACAGTGAACACTGGGGAGCCCCAGGAGTCCCCCAGGGTGACAAGCACCAGCCCCGCCCCACACACACAACACTGGGGAGCCCCAGGAGTCCCTCAGGGTGACAAGCACCAGCCTCGCCCCCACACAGTGAACACTGGGGAGCCCCAGGAGTCCCCCAGGGTGACAAGCACCAGCCCCGCCCCACACACACAACACTGGGGAGCCCCAGGAGTCCCTCAGAGTGAAAAGCACCAGCCCCGCCCCACACAGTGAACACTGGGGAGCCCCAGGAGTCCCACAGGGTGACAAGCACCAGCCCCGCCCCACACAGTGAACACTGGGGAGCCCCAGGAGTCCCTCAGAGTGACAAGCACCAGCCCCGCCCCCACACACACAACACTGGGGAGCCCCAGGAGTCCCTCAGGGTGACAAGCACCAGCCCCGCCCCCACACACAACACTGGGGAGCCCCAGGAGTCCCCCAGGGTGACAAGCACCAGCCCCGCCCCACACAGTGAACACTGGGGAGCCCCAGGAGTCCCCCAGGGTGACAAGCACCAGCCCCGCCCCCACACACAGTGAACACTGGGGAGCCCCAGGAGTCCCTCAGGGTGACAAGCACCAGCCCCGCCCCACACACACAACACTGGGGAGCCCCAGGAGTCCCCCAGGGTGACAAGCACCAGCCCCGCCCCACACAGTGAACACTGGGGAGCCCCAGGAGTCCCTCAGGGTGACAAGCACCAGCCCCGCCCCACACACACAACACTGGGGAGCCCCAGGAGTCCCTCAGGGTGACAAGCACCAGCCCCGCCCCCACACACACAACACTGGGGAGCCCCAGGAGTCCCCCAGGGTGACAAGCACCAGCCCCGCCCCACACAGTGAACACTGGGGAGCCCCAGGAGACTCTCAGAGTGACAAGCACCAGCCCCGCCCCCACACAGTGAACACTGGGGAGCCCCAGGAGTCCCCCAGGGTGACAAGCACCAGCCTCGCCCCACACAGTGAACACTGGGGAGCCCCAGGAGTCCCCCAGGGTGACAAGCACCAGCCCCGCCCCACACAGTGAACACTGGGGAGCCCCAGGAGTCCTTCAGAGTGACAAGCACCAGCCCCGCCCCCACACAGTGAACACTGGGGAGCCCCAGGAGTCCCCCAGGGTGACAAGCACCAGCCTCGCCCCACACAGTGAACACTGGGGAGCCCCAGGAGTCCCCCAGGGTGACAAGCACCAGCCCCGCCCCACACACACAACACTGGGGAGCCCCAGGAGTCCCTCAGGGTGACAAGCACCAGCCCCGCCCCACACAGTGATCACTGGGGAGCCCCAGGAGTCCCTCAGGGTGGCAAGCACCAGCCCCGCCCCCACACACACAACACTGGGGAGCCCCAGGAGTCCCTCAGGGTGACAAGCACCAGCCTCGCCCCACACAGTGAACACTGGGGAGCCCCAGGAGTCCCCCAGGGTGACAAGCACCAGCCCCGCCCCACACACACAACACTGGGGAGCCCCAGGAGTCCCTCAGGGTGACAAGCACCAGCCTCGCCCCACACACACAACACTGGGGAGCCCCAGGAGTCCCTCAGGGTGACAAGCACCAGCCCCGCCCCACACACACAACACTGGGGAGCCCCAGGAGTCCCTCAGGGTGACAAGCACCAGCCCCGCCCCACACAGTGAACACTGGGGAGCCCCAGGAGTCCCTCAGGGTGACAAGCACCAGCCTCGCCCCCACACAGTGAACACTGAGGAGCCCCAGGAGTCCCTCAGGGTGACAAGCACCAGCCTCGCCCCACACAGTGAACACTGGGGAGCCCCAGGAGTCCCCCAGGGTGACAAGCACCAGCCCCGCCCCACACACACAACACTGGGGAGCCCCAGGAGTCCCCCAGAGTGACAAGCACCAGCACCGCCCCACACACACAACACTGGGGAGCCCCAGGAATCCCTCAGGGTGACAAGCACCAGCACCGCCCCACACACACAACACTGGGGAGCCCCAGGAGTCCCTCAGGGTGACAAGCACCAGCCCCGCCCCACACACACAACACTGGGGAGCCCCAGGAGTCCCCCAGGGTGACAAGCACCAGCCCCGCCCCACACACACAACACTGGGGAGCCCCAGGAGTCCCCCAGGGTGACAAGCACCAGCCCCGCCCCACACACACAACACTGGGGAGCAAAACCAAACACTCGGCCCGCAACTATAACGCAGGAGTCATCCAGTGCTCCCCCCTCCCCCTGCATAGCAGACTCCCACCATGGCTGAGGGCACACCAGGAGCCCACCACGGCTGAGGGCACACCAGGAGCCCACCACGGCTGAGGGCACACCAGGAGCCCACCACGGCTGAGGGCACACCAGGAGCCCACCACGGCTGAGGGCACACCAGGAGCCCACCACGGCTGAGGGCACACCAGGAGCCCACCACGGCTGAGGGCACACCAGGAGCCCACCACGGCTGAGGGCACACCAGGAGTCCACCACGGCTGAGGACACACCAGGTGCCCACCACGGCTGAGGGCACACCAGGAGCCCACTACGGCTGAGGGCACACCAGGAGCCCACTACGGCTGAGGGCACACCAGGAGCCCACCACGGCTGAGGGCACACCAGGAGCCCACCACGGCTGAGGACACACCAGGAGCCCACCACTGACAGACAGTATAGGTGGCTGCGGTAACTGCAATATTCGCCGAGGAAGGTGGAAACAACCTGTCCTTCTACAATGAACGTCGCATTTAGACCGTATGCGTTACATAATTGTCGTACTTGAAAATGGAAGCGGCTCGTAAAAAGAGACGTACTGTCCCGTTTTCTGTTTTGAGTCCTCTGGTAGGTTAGGATTGGACACTTTAATGCGACTGTTTTCTTGACGTTGGGAAGCCTTAGGAGTTCGGGCTGGACTATCTGTGTCTCGTGTATACGAGAGTTACTTACCCGTGATCAGTTAGTAACATGGATGAGTGTTGTTTGTTGACTATGTCAGATATGTAAATTATTATTGCTAAGAGCGTGACGAGTAAACATCTCCCATCATATATAAAGAAGGTCTTCCATTGAGCTTTTATGGGAATTTTTTATATAAAATTAATAATACTTTACAGGTAAAAAATATGCTGTTTGATATGCAACTTTTTGATCTCATCGCAATAGGAAAGGATTCATTATTAACTAAAATATTGATTATTTTACATATAAATGTTGTGTAGGGTAAAATGTAATTATCTTATACATACTAATTTGGAGAGGCTGAAATTTGAAGAACAAAACGAGTTAAGTAATAGTTATATAAATCGTATATAAAAAAGTTGTAAAAGTTGTAAAACATAAAACCAATATCCGCAATGCCGACACTACTCAAGCACAGCGCAGGAAACGCGTTCGTAAACGTGACGAGAGAACTGGAGTAGAAATTGTGAAAATGAACAGGCCATAGTGGATTACAATAAGTTCATGAAAGGTGTTGATCATTTTGATCAAATGGTCAAATATTATGAGTTTGCAAGAAAAACCCACAAATGGACCAAGAAGATCACTTTCTATTTTCTGCAAATGGCCATGCACAATGCATAAGCATTGTATAACCACTACTCAACAGATACAAAAAAAACTAACACTATGGCGTGGAACAGCGAGAAATGACCAACAACAACAAGCATACCACATGTTCCCGACATAGATGCCAGCGCAGCTCCTCCTGCTGACGCGGCAGTTTCAACACCCGACCCATCTGGGGCGAGGCGTCCTCCAACACCTCAAGCCCACTCATCAACCACAAATTCTGAAATGGACATTGAGGACATAGAACCACTTGATGTTTCTGATTTCATAGAAGATTCTACTACAAGTTTGGTGGTTCCTGTAGAAGACAATATTCCTCCAGTGCATCCAAGAAATACAAGAATTATAGATTCAGAACAACGTCTCAACTACAAGTTGACGCATGAACTCGTGCACTTGGCTAAAAAAAGAAGATGCCGTGTTTGTTTCAAGTCTGGCAAAAGGAGGGACGTGATATATGGATGTAAAACTTGTGATGTGGCACTGTGCGCTGCGCCTTGCTACACAAGGTACCACCGAAGAAAGATATTTTGGGTGGAGAAAAAATAACCACCGGCAACAGCTTCACTCCACCTAAGAAACATCAGACTTCAGGATCAGAAGCCTGAAGATGGTGGAGTGAAGAAAAAATGCTCAACTGTTGATCTTCAATCAACATAGACAGGGTAAGTACACCTATTTGGAATTTTTTATCATCTATAAGAAGTTATATTATATACGTTTTGTAGAGAATTTATTTGCGAATTTTTTGGTACCAGAATGAATATTATATCACATAAACTTCTATGAGTAAAAAAAAAAAAACACAAAGTATGTTTGGGGGTGTGGCGGGTGTGGCTCTGGGTGTGGCGGGCGTGTGACAGTGGGTTCCCTTTAGCCGTTGATATATCCAACACGTGGGAAATATTTGTATGTGTTATGTATATGTCTGTGTAGGGAATTTTACTGCGATCACTGTCATACAAATTATAAAATGTTTCAACAAGTATAAACATGACAAACATCAAACGAACGAAAACAATACGTTCGTTTCTGCCGCGAACGCATACTGAGCGACGTGGTTCTATATTTGGCGCTTCTCTTACACATGCTTTGTACAAATGTTATACAGTTCATCTTATAGAAAATTTTATTGCGAACACATTGGTATAAAAAAGAAATACGTACATAGAAAAGTAGGGTCAGGAAACGTATAAACTTTCCAAGCATGATTTCCCCCCTGTGTTTTCGCCAGTGCGCTCGCGGCTAACTACTCTCCACTTCACACACTCTTGCGGGTGGGCAATTACCTATATTAAACATTCATATGCATATGTTCGTGTAGAGAATTTTATTGCGATTCCAATGATACCAAAATTAGCGATGTAGGACAACTGTAGGCTTCGCAACCATTAAGAAAGTGGAAACATTTTGTTGCTGTTTGGCGCTCTCGGCGAGTGATCTGCATAGTTTTTTATTTGGTGTTGATACTCCTTATGCTTGGGCGGCATTTTATAGGTATGCTCTTATAGACAATTTCATTGCGAACACAGTGACACCAAATTTAAATACGTGCGCCTTCAATTATTGTCAGGACAGTCAAAAGAGTGTACACTTTTTCGGTCTTACAGCGTAGGCGCGCAAAGCGCCGAAAGCATCTGGGGTATTGTTTTTTTTTTATCTTTTATAAGCAATAACTCCATTAAGGAGACGAGGTAATACTGCACTAGTGACGTTCCTTGTGGAGCATCAAGGAGCTGTGGGAAGCACTCCCAATAAAATATTCAATATTCTCAGATTTAACAACTAAAAATTGCTCTAATGTTATCTCACTAAACTTTCCTGAACTCGATCTTGCTTTTATAATTATTTTACTTTTCTTGCCTAATTTGACCAATGTTCACCAACATCAAACTCCGTTACTAGTTAGCATTACTTACGTTACCTCACCTGATATTACTTTCCCATACCATACCTTATGTTACCCTACTCTACCTTACTCTCATTACTTTACATAATTATATTTCCTTACCCTTTAATACTTTACCTAATAATTCCTCACACTTTAATACTTTACCTTACATTACCATTCCTTGCTTAACCTTACCTTACACTACCTTTCCTTATATTACATTTCCTTTCAGTACCTTACCTACAATAGCCTTTATATGTCAAGTGAAAAATGAAGAAGTCCACTACGGGCTCACCATCTTGAGAGGTTATCTTGAGATGATTTCGGGGCTTAGTGTCCCCGCGGCCCGGTCCTCGACCAGGCCTCCATCCCCAGGAAGCAGCCCGTGACAGCTGACTAACTCCTAGGTACATATTTACTGCTAGGTAACAGGGGTATCAGGGGTGAAAGAATCTCTGCCCATTGTTTCTCGCCGTCGCCAGGGATCGAACCCGGTATTATAGAATCATGCGTCCAGTGTTCTGTCCGCTTAGCCACCGGCTTCCCATAGCCTGTGCTACTCGGAGCTTTTGTTCCGAGTAGCTGAATCAAAAGCAACAACAACAACAACAAACAACCTAATGTTATTCATTTGTTATATCAACATTCGTTGTAGTGAACTTATATCACTTGTCCTTACCTTACCTCACTGTACTTTACCTTACAATACCAAACCCAACATTACTTTAGTTGGTTTCACCTTATATTTGACCTTACCATATATTCCCTTAACTTTTGTGGCAATGTCAGACCTTACATTTCCTTGCAATACAAGACCTTATCTCACTGCACTTTACCTTACAATACCTTACCCCATATTTCCTTACTCTACTTTATGTATACCTTTTTTGTTCTTATATATTCTTACTATTCCTTACAATACAAAGTCCTAGTTTACATTCTGTACTCATGCTCTACCTTGTTATTCACTTCTTTGGACAAGGAAAATCGCATTAGCGTGATGTATCAATGAGAAAATCAGTAGGAGCCGTGAATAGGTTCGAAATCTTCTCTTCCAGGTAGGGATCACACTCTCACACCCACACAAAGGCATGCCACTTGAATACATTCTGTGTGCCTGGGCATGTTGTCAATTTCTCTTTAAAAATCTGCAGCGTTCGTGTTGATATCAGCTATATTTTTAGGGGTTGAGTTATCAAGCATAAAGAAGCTATCTGGATCTCTACCTTCATGCTACTTATTGGGATGTTAAACATGTCTTTATACTGCTGTTTTTGGATTTAGATAATTTCTTTGTCATCCTCTGTAACCCTTCACTTGTAAAAGTCCAATACTGACAGTGGTTTTTGCTTTTGATTTTGCACATATGAAGAAATGTCTTGTTTTTTTCTTTACCTCTTGTATGGTTTTCTGTTCTATTTGCATTTCTTCTATCTGATATGATTGTTTCAGTTTCTGTTCGATTTCTTCAGTTTCCGTGGTTAAATTATTCCTTCTCTTTAGGGATAGTCGTGTCTGCTTAAGCATTTCCGTTATTTTTTCCTACTTTTGTAGTGCCGTCTGCGTTCTCTTTCTGGCTTTCCGGAAAGGAACATGTTTCAGACAGACTTTATATGAATCACAATATTCAGTTGTTCTATTCCTTGTCTGGGATTTTTATTACTTAGAACAGTTTCCTACTGAATGTTTATAAGTATCCTGTTTATTTTTTCCTAGTCATTCACTTTATTGTTAAATTTGAATTTTTTGAATAACCCATCTCGCTTGATCATTGTTTTAGGCCTATTTCAAGTACTGATATTTGTTTGCACTTCAATGAACTTGTGATCTGAGTGTGTGGTATCTGAGACTATTGTTCCTGTTTATGTCTTCAGTGTTTGTGACGATCAGATTTAGAATATTTTCGTTCCTGGTTGGGTCTGTTATTTGCTGGTTGAGTGAAAATTTGTCACAGAATCTAAGTAGTTCTCTAATCAATGGTTGTTAAGTAAGAGGCATGATTACCACACATACAAAATTCTCAGGAGTATTAACAAGGTAGATAAGGACAAATTATTAGGCACGGATGGTACTCACACAAGAGAACACAGGTGGAAACTGAGTTCCAAAATGAGCCACAGAGTCATTCGAAAAAACTTTTTTCAGTGTCAAAGTAATTAATAAATGAAATTCGGTGGAGTCTGACTACATGCACTGTTTCAAATGTAGGTATGAAAGAGCTCAATATGGTCAGTAACCTGATGAGAGGCGGGACCAAAGAGCCGAAGCTCAACCCCCAAGTAAAACTAGGTAAGTACAACTAGGTGAGTACCAAAAATTTGTTAAGCAGGATCACACACTCTCACGCAAACTGTTGGGCAAGATCACAGTTGGGCAAGATCACACTCTCACACACAAACTGTTGGGCAAGATCACACTCTCACACACACAAATTGTTGGGCAAGATCACACTCTCACACACAAACTGTTGGGCAAGATCACACTCTCACACACAAACTGTTGGGCAAGATCACACTCTCACACACAAACTGTTGGGCAAGATCACACTCTCACACACACAAATTGTTGGGCAAGATCACACTCTCACACACACAAATTGTTGGGCAAGATCACACTCTCACACACACAAACTACTGGGCAAGATCACACTCTCACACACACATTGAGAGAGCAGCCTCTGCTGCCTGTAGAAACCGATCCCATCTGCTTATCATGGGGGACTTTAGTCATGGAAGGATAGACTGGGAAAACAGAGAGCCACATGGAGGTGATGAAACATGGAGAGCGAAACTGCTAGAGGTGACGACTAGAAACTTTTTAAGTCAGCATGTCAAGGGTCCCACGAGAATGAGAGGCAATGATGAACCAACAAGACTCGACCTAGTATTCACTCTGAACGATTCAGACATAAGGGAAATCGGTCTTGAGGCCCCCGTGGGTATGAGTGATCACAGTGTACTGTTGTTTGAATATCTGGTCGAAGAAGAGTTAATGTACTCAAGGAAGGGACCAGAAAACAAGAGGCCGGCATTCCGGAAGGGAAACTATGAGGAGATGAGAAAATTCCTAACTGAAATAGCTTGGGAAACAGAGCTCAGAGGAAAGACGGTTCAAGACATGATGGACTACATCACACAGAAGTGTAAGGAGGCAGCAAACAAGTACGTCCCAGTCCAAAAGGAAAAAAATGAAATGTAAATGAGAAACCCATGGTTCAATCAGAGTTGCAAGCTAGCAAAGCAGCAAACTAAAGGGCATCTAGACGACGACGGCATGGAGAAACTCTTTAAACAACAGAACACTAGAGAGCAGAGAAAGATACCAGAGCGCCAGGAATGAATACATCAGGGTGAGAAGAGAGGTAGAGAGACAATATGAAAATGAAAATGACATAGCAAGCAAGGCAAAGACTCAACCCAAACTGGTGCATAGCCACATCAGGAGGAAAACAGCAGTGAAGGAACAGGTAATGAAACTGAGGATAGGGGCAGAAAGATTCACTACAAATGACAAGGAAGTGTGCGAGGAACTCAATAAGAAATTCCAGGAAGTCTTCACCTCAGAGCAAGGAGAAGTCCCAGAGATAAGGGAGGGAACACCAACCCAGACATCACTAAAGGAGTTTGAGATTACCAGTGGGGAGGTGAGGAAGCATCTGCTAGATTTCGACGTGACAAAGGCTATAGGCCCGGATGGAATCTCACCATGGATCCTTAAGGAAGGAGCAGAAGCTCTGTGCCTACCACTCTCCATAGTGTATAAGTCACTGGTAACAGGCGAACTGCCAAAAATTTCGAAGACAGCCAATGTAGTCCCAATATACAATAAGGGTGATAGGCAAGAGGCACTGAACTACAGGCCTGTGTTACTAACTTGCATTCCATGCAAGCAGATGGAAAAGATTGTGCGAAAAAAGGTAGTGGAACATCTGGAGCAAAAGAACTTTGTAACACAACATCAACATGGGTTCAGAGATGGCAAATCATGCCTAACAAGATTAATTGAGTTCTATGACCAGGCAACAAAAATCAGGCAAGAGAGAGAGGGCTGGGCACACTGCATATTTCTGGACTGCCAGAAAGCTTTAGACACAGTACCACATAAGAGACTAGTGCACAAACTGGAGATGCAGGCAGGAGTGAAAGGGAAGGTACTTCACTGGATAAGAGAGTACCTAAGCAACAGGACACAGCGAGTCACCGTGAGAGGTGAAGTCTCGGTGTGGCGGGGAATCCCCAGTGGAGTCCCACAGGAATTAGTCCTTGGACCTATACTCTTTTGAAATACGTAAATGATCTTCCAGAAGGAATTGACTCGTTCTCTCGATGTTTGTTGATGACGCGAAAATTAAGAGGAGGATCAGGACAGAGGAGGATAGTATGAGGCTACAAGATGACCTAGACAAACTGAAGGAATGGTCCGACAAATGGCTACTAAAGTTCAACCCAAGTAAATGTAAGGTAATGAAACTAGGAGGAGGAACTAGGAGGCCAGTCACTGGATACCTAATGGGAGATGAAGTCCTTCACGAAACGGACAGAGAGAAAGATCTGGGAGTTGATATCACACCAAACCTGTCTCCTGAAGCCTGTCTCCTGAAGCCCATATCAAAAGAATAACATCAGCGGCCTATGCGAGGCTGGCTAACATCAGAAATGCTTTCAGAAACCTGTGTAAGGAATCCTTCACAACCTTGTATACCACATATGTAAGGCCAATCCTGGAGTATGCAGCCCCAGCATGGAGTCAGTACCTAGTCAAGCACAAAACGAAGCTGGAAAAAGTTCAGAGGTATGCCACTAGGTTAGTCCCAGAACTAAGAGGCATGAGTTATGAGGACAGACTACGTGAACTGCACCTCACGTCGCTGGAAGACAGAAGAGCTCGGGGAGACATGATCACCACATACAAAATTCTCAGGGGAATTGACAGGGTAGACAAGGATGGATTATTTAACACAAGAGGCACACGCCCAAGGGGACACAGGGAAGCTGAGTACCCAAATGAGCCACAGAGACATTAGAAAGATCTTTTTCAGTGTCAGAGTAGTTAGTAAATGGAATGCATTAGGCAGTGATGTGGTGGAGGCTGACTCCATACACAGTTTCATATGTAGATATGATACAGTCCAGTAGGCTCAGGAATCTGTACACCAGTTGATTGACGGTTGAGAGGCGGGACCAAAGAGCCAAAGCTCAACCCCCGCAAGCACAAATAGGTGAGTACAAACTTTTGAACAAGATCACACTCTCACACACACAAACTGTTGAGCAAGATCACACTCTCACACACACAAACTGTTGGGCAAGATCACACTCTCACACACACAAACTGTTGAACAAGATCACACTCTCACACACACACCAACGGTTGTACAAGATCACACTCTCACACACAAACTGTTGTACAAGATCACACTCTCACACACACAAACTGTTGAACAAGATCACACTCTCACACACAAACTGTTGGGCAAGATCACACTCTCACACACACAAACTGTTGTACAAGATCACACTCTCACACACACAAACTGTTGTACAAGATCACACTCTCACACACACAAACTGTTGGGCAAGATCACACTCTCACACACACAAATTGTTGTACAAGATCACACTCTCACACACACAAACTGTTGGGCAAGATCACACTCTCACACACACACCAACGGTTGTACAAGATCACACTCTCACTCACACAAACTGTTGTACAAGATCACACTCTCACACACACACCAACGGTTGTACAAGATCACACTCTCACACACACACCAACGGTTGTACAAGATCACACTCTCACTCACACACCAACGGTTGTACAAGATCACACTCTCACTCACACACCAACGGTTGTACAAGATCACACTCTCACTCACACACCAACGGTTGTACAAGATCACACTCTCACACACACACCAACGGTTGTACAAGATCACACTCTCACACACACACCAACGGTTGTACAAGATCACACTCTCACACACACACCAACGGTTGTACAAGATCACACTCTCACTCACACACCAACGGTTGTACAAGATCACACTCTCACACACACACCAACGGTTGTACAAGATCACACTCTCACTCACACACCAACGGTTGTACAAGATCACACTCTCACTCACACACCAACGGTTGTACAAGATCACACTCTCACACACACACCAACGGTTGTACAAGATCACACTCTCACACACACCAACGGTTGTACAAGATCACACTCTCACACACACCAACGGTTGTACAAGATCACACTCTCACACACACACCAACGGTTGTACAAGATCACACTCTCACACACACAAACTGTTGTACAAGATCACACTCTCACACACACACCAACGGTTGTACAAGATCACACTCTCACACACACAAACTGTTGTACAAGATCACACTCTCACACACACACCAACGGTTGTACAAGATCACACTCTCACTCACACAAACTGTTGTACAAGATCACACTCTCACACAAACTGTTGTTCAAGATCACACTCTCACACACACACTAACGCACACATACCAACGCCTTCTGGAGCTAAGATAATGCCGTCGGGGGTCACAGTCTCAGGACAGTTAAGATGGGACCAAGAAGGAGCCAGAAACACCCTCTGAAGCCTTCTCCCGGGACGAAGCCGTGACGCAGCAGTAATGACTCTGGCAGCGATAATGGCCAGGTGGAAGCGGTTAAAGGAGAGTAGCGAGGGAATGGTAAGTACAAGTTGAAGACGAAGTTGGTGAAGAAGAAAACGGGGATAAGGAGAAGCAGAAATGGAGGACAGTTGACCTTGGAGTTACACGTAGACGAAAACTGATATCCGCAAAAGAGCACAAACACACACTAGGGGGCCGGTGGCTGAGAGGACAGCACACTGTAAACGTAATCATGTGGCCCGGGGTTCGATTCCCGGCCCCGGCGAGAAACAATGGACAGAGTTTTCTTCACACTGATCCCCTTGTTACCTAGCAGTAAATAGGTACCTGGGAGTTAGACACCTGTTACGGGCTGCTTCCTGGGGGGGGGGATAAATGTGTGTTTGGAAAACAAATTTGTTAGTTAGTAGTTAGTAACAGTTGATTGATTGACAGTTGGGAGGCGAGCGGAGAAAACAGAGCTCAACCCCCGCAAGCACAACAAGGTGAGTACAAAGTAGACAAAGCAACATTGTCCAAACCAAACCAGCAGAACAAGACGTCACGGACAGAAACTGGAGACACAAATGAATTACAGACACGTCAGAAAGAACTTTTTCAGTTGTCAATAACTTGAACAGGTTAGACGCAGAAGTCGTTGAAGCTAGTTCAACTCAAAGTTTTAAATGTAAATATGATAAAAGCGTGACAAATGGGTTATTACATTAATCTAAGAACGTTCGGATAGCGGCCCTTGGAGCCTAGAACGACCCTGCAAGCAGTGAAGAACTCAACAAGAGATTCCAGGAGGTCTTCACAAAAGAACAAGGAGAAGCCCCTCCACTAAATGAGGAGGAGGAGGCAAACCAAGCAACCTTGGAGGAATTTGACCTCACCAGTTATGACGTCACAATGAATCTGTTGGAGCTGAACGTGACAAAGGCTATTGGGCCTGACAGAATCTACCGTGGATACTAAAAGAAGGTGCAGAAGCACTAAGTGTGCCACTCTCAATGGTGTATAACAAGTCACTGGAAACAGGAAACCTTCCAGAAAGCTGAAAGACAGCTAATGTAGTCACAACAATGCAAAATGGGTAACAGGCAAGAGGAACTGAAGTACAGCTCAGTTTCTCTAACTTGTATACAATGAAAGGATGGACAAGATCGTAAGGAAATGACTTGTAGAACGTCTGGAGGGAAATAACTTTGTAACACACCACCAACATGGGTTCAGAAATGGTAAATCGTGTCTCACAGGTTTAATAGAATTCTATGACCAAGCAACAAAAATTAGGCAGGAAAGAGAAGGGTGGTAGACCGCATTTTCTTGGACTGTCAGAAAGCCTTTGACTCAGTAACCCATAAAAAGCTGCTACAAAAGTTGGAGCAACAGGCAGGAGTATAAAGAAAGGTGCTCCAGTGAATAAGTGAGTATCTAAGAAACAGGAAACAGCAAGTAACGGTGAGGGGGGGGGGAGGCATAAGAGTGGCGAGATGTCACCAGCGGAGTCCCACAGGGCTCAGTACTTGGACCCATCCTGTTTCTAATATATGTAAACGATCTTCCAGAGGGTATAGACTCATTCCTCTCAATGTTTGCTGATGATGCAAAAATTATGAGAAAAATGAAGACAGATGAAGATAAACAGAAACTGTAGGAGGAGCTGGACAAACTGGAGGAATGATCTAAAAAATGGCTACTAAAGTTCAACTCAGGAAAGTGTAAAGTAATGAAATCAGGCGAAGGGAGCAAAAGGCTGAACACAAGGTACCATCTGAGAGGTGAAATCCTGCAAGAGTTAAATAGAGAGAAAGATCTGAGGGTTGATATCACACCGAACCTGTCCCCAGAGGCCTACATCAAAAGGGTATTATCAGCGGCATATGCTAGGTTGACCAACATAAGAATTGCCTTTAAAAACTTGCGTGAGAAATCGTCCAGGACCCTGTATACCACTTATATCAGTCCAATCCTGGAATATGTAGCTCCAGCCTGGAGTCCATACCTAATTAAACACAAGACAAAGTTAGAGAAGATTCAGCGGTATGCCACCAGTCCCGGAACTGAGAGGTATGAGCCACGAGGAAAGGTTAAGGAAGCTAAACCTTACGTCGCTGGAAAACAGAAGAGTAAGGGAAGACATGATAACCACCAACAAAATTGTCAGGGGAATTGCTAGGGCGGACAAAGATAAACTCATTAGCACGGGTGGGACACGAACAAGGGGACACAGGTGAAAACTTAGTACCCAGATGAGCCACAGAGACGTTAGAAACCATTGTTTCAGTGTCAGAGTAGTTATCAGACGAAATGCATTAGGCAGTGATGTGGTGGAGGCAGACTCCATACACAGTTTCAAATGTAGATATGATAGAGCCCAGTAGGCTCAGGAATCTGTACACCAGTTGATAGACAGTTGAGAGGCGGGACCAAAGAGAGCCAGTGCTCAACCCCCGCAAGCACAACTAGGTAAGTACATCTAGTGTGTACCTCCAGTAGACACAGACACATGTGTCTGTGTCTACTCAGACACATGTGTCTGTGTCTACACAGACACAGCAGTCAGAGTGCGGATATCCGGAGAGTTGGAGCGCGGATATCCGCTCGCTCCAACACACGCCAACCTTCAGATAAACTAAAAGTTTCACTCCGGGCTATAAAATTCTCCTTTACGGACCAATAAAAACTTCCAGGCGACATGAAGACCAAGAATCAATACAGTTTTAGAAAAACAAATCGTGTGGTATATCCTGAGAGTATACTATGTATACTATAGTATACATAGTATACTATATAGTATACATAGTATACACAATACAGAGACGCATAACACGCCGTGTTAAACGTGTCTGCTGAAAGTGTAGGTTGTCCTTGGTGGGAACACTGGAACACATGTTGCAGGAGGAGTCGAGTGGGCTCATCGCCGCCGGATGTTAGTGGCAGCGTTGGCTCCTGACCGTCGGCTGACAGGATGGATCTTCACTCAGACACTCTCTTGCACTCACTCGGGTACACGATTACACCCCCCTACACACCCACTACTACTCCCACACACACCCACTACTACTCCCACACACACCCACTACTACTCCCAAACACACCCACTACCACTCCCAAACACCCACTACTACTCCCAAACACACCCACTACCACTCCCAAACACACCCACTACTACTCCCAAACACACCCACTACCACTCCCAAACACACCCACTACCACTCCCACACACCCACTACTACTCCCACACACACCCACTACTACTCCCAAACACACCCACTACCACTCCCAAACACACCCACTACCACTCCCAAACACACCCACTACCACTCCCACACACACCCACTACTACTCCCACACACACCCACTACTACTCCCACACACACCCACTACCACTCCCAAACACACCCACTACTACTCCCAAACACACCCACTACCACTCCCACACACACCCACTACTACTCCCACACACACCCACTACCACTCCCAAACACACCCACTACCACTCCCAAACACACCCACTACCACTCCCAAACACACCCACTACCACTCCCAAACATCCACTACCACTCCCAAACACCCACTACCACTCCCAAACACACCCACTACTACTCCCAAACACACCCACTACCACTCCCAAACACACCCACTACCACTCCCAAACACACCCACTACGACTCCCACACACACCCACTACCACTCCCACACACACCCACTACTACTCCCAAACACACCCACTACCACTCCCAAACACACCCACTACCACTCCCAAACACACCCACTACCACTCCCAAACACCCACTACCACTCCCAAACACCCACTACCACTCCCAAACACACCCACTACTACTCCCAAACACACCCACTACCACTCCCAAACACACCCACTACCACTCCCAAACACACCCACTACCACTCCCAAACACACCCACTACCACTCCCACACACACCCACTACCACTCCCAAACACACCCACTACCACTCCCACACACACCCACTACCACTCCCACACACACACCCACTACTACTCCCACACACACCCACTACCACTCCCACACACACACCCACTACCACTCCCACACACACCCACTACCACTCCCACACACACACCCACTACTACTCCAACACACACACCCACTACCACTCCCACACACACACCCACTACCACTCCCACACACACCCACTACCACTCCCACACACACACCCACTACTACTCCCACACACACACCCACTACTACTCCCAAACACACCCACTACCACTCACCCACACACACCCACTACTACTCCCACATACACCCACTACCACTCCCAAACACACCCACTACTACTCCCAAACACACCCACTACCACTCCCCCACACACACCCACTACTACTCCCAAACACACCCACTACCACTCACACACACCCACTACCACTCCCCCACACACATACACCCACTACCACTCCCAAACACACCCACTACCACTCCCTCACACACCCACTACCACTCACACACACACCCACTACCACTCCCTCACACACCCACTACCACTCCCACACACGCCCACTACCACTCACACACACCCACTACCACTCCCTCACACACCCACTACCACTCCCAAACACACCCACTACCACTCCCAAACACACCCACTACCACTCCCACACACCCACTACCACTCACACACACCCACTACCACTCCCTCACACACCCACTACCACTCACACACACCCACTACCACTCCCCCACACACATACACCCACTACCACTCCCAAACACACCCACTACCACGCCCACACACCCACTATACGGTTGAGAGGGGGGACCAAAGAGCCAGAGCTCAACCCCCGCAAACACAACTAGGTGAGTACAACTAGGTGAGTACTACCACTCCCAAACACACCCACTACCACTCCCACACACCCACTACCACTCCCAAACACACCCACTACCACTCCCACACACCCACTACCACTCCCAAACACCCACTACCACTCCCAAACACACCCACTACCACGCCCACACACCCACTACCACTCCCACACACCCACTACCACTCCCACACACCCACTACCACTCCCACACACCCACTACCACTCCCAAACACACCCACTACCACGCCCACACACCCACTACCACTCCCACACACCCACTACCACTCCCAAACACACCCACTACCACTCCCACACACACACCCACTACTACTCCCACATACACCCACTACCACTCCCAAACACACCCACTACCACTCCCACACACCCACTACCACTCCCACACACCCACTACATCTCCCACACACACCCACTACCACTCCCACACACCCACTACCACTCCCACACACACCCACTACCACTCCCAAACACACCCACTACCACTCCCACACACACCCACTACCACTCCCACACACACCAGTAGTAGGGATGACACGCCACAGGCCCTTTTTTTTCTGGGAGAAAATTCCCCTGTGTGAGCCAGGGTTTTCAGGTAAATTTAGAAATTCCCCTGTGTGAGCCAGGGTTTTCAGGTAAATTTAGAAATTCCCCTGTGTGAGCCAGGGTTTTCAGGTGAATTTGGGGAGTCACAGATTTGGAAGTAAGGATTTCTTATGATGAAAATAATTTCCGAGATTTTAGAAGTTTGTTAAAGTCTTATGAGAAAAATAATTTCCGAGACTTAGAAGTTTGTTAAAGTCTTATCATGAAATAATGTCATACGACTTTGTTAAAAGTTCTTATTTGTTTCTTACTTAGAAACTTGTATATTGCTATATATATCTAATTCATTTCCCTGCCATCCCCCCTCCCTCACCTTTCCCTCCCCCTGCATCTCCCACTCATATACCTCACACCCCCCTCCCTCCCCCCCTACCTCACAATCTGTCGCCTCACCTGTGTTTACTTTAGACGTCAGCCAGACACGGCCTTCAGGTCACCTCGGTAATCGTATCTTATCTTCTCCATAATAATATCTGGACCGTCCCTCTCTCTCTCCTCCTATTTCCTTACAACTATTTTCAGAGTTTCAAATAATCATAGAAGTTTATTTATATGTTTATGACCGAATTTGTAAAAGGACCATTTTCAGAGAATAATGTCTTAGATGTTTTGTTAAAGAAAACAGCCAACTTAGCCATAACATTTAGTTTTATATCCATTTACGGCTATTTCATCTGTAAAGACCAAAATTGAACAGAGCCCAGTTTTAAGCTCATATTTCATCAGAGTCCAGTTTATACCGAAAATTCGCCAGAGTCTACTTTGAGAGCAAAATTAGTCAGAGACAGTTTTAGCTCATATTTCATCAGAGTCCTGTAATCTGCGAAAATTTGACAGAGTCCATTTTATACCCAATTTTCGTCAGAGTCTACTTTGTGAGCAAAATTAGTCAGAGACAGTATTTAGCTCATATTTCATCAGAGTCCAATTATCAACAGAAATTCGCCAGAGTCTACTTTGAGATCAAAATTAGTCAGAGACAGTTTTAGCTCATATTTCATCAGAGACCATTTTATACCTAAAAATGAACAGAGTCTACTTTGAGAGCAAAATTAGTCAGAGACAGTTTTAAGCTCATATTTCATCAGAGTCCAATTATCAACAGAAATTCGCCAGAGTCTACTTTGAGAGCAAATTTCATCAGTGTCCTGTAATCTGTGAAAATGTGACAGAGTCCAGTTCTTGATCGAAATTCATCAGAGTCCAGTTTTCTAGCAAAATTCGCCAGAGTCTACTTTGTGCCAAAATATTCAGAGTCCAGTTCATGATCGAAATTAATCAGAGTCTAATTAAAGACCCAAATTTGGCAGAGACCACATTTTCGCTACTAGCAGTCCAATCCCCCTGAAATTTTAAACAGTCATATTTCAGACGTAGTAAATAAGATCAAGTCAGTTACAGAGCTCCAGCTCTTGTCCCCCTGTATTTTCATATTTTCTCGATATTCAGCTGCGTTCTCCACATTTTGTCCATGTTTTCTGTGTTCATTCCATGTTCTACAAATGTTCACAGCATGCTCAGTTCAATTCTTTTCACCTGTTTTTTCTCATTTTTTTCTGTAATCTTTCTCTTAGTCTCATTATGTTCTCTACAAATTCTAGTCATATTTTCTATGTACATCATATGTTCTCTGTATAACTTTTATACTCAATATTCATGTTCTCAATGTTCTAGCTTGTTCTTCACACGTTCAGTGTTCATTCTTTGTATTCCCTATGTTCCTTATCATGTCTTCATATTCTCTATAAGTTCATATTCCCTGCATGTTCACTCTATTCATCAACTTTTTCTTACATGTTTTCTGTGTTCACCGTATGTTCACTGTGTTCCTTCCCGTACTTAACCTCAATTTTTTTTATGTTCTTTGTTTTCTTCCATTCGCTAACTAGTTCTTTGTCAAATATTAGCATCAGCATTACAGTTCCCTCAACAATTTTAGTCACCAAGTTTTATTTTCAAAACTATATCAAAGTAATTCTCGTTGTCAACTTAATAGTTCTACCAGCCATGTTCTTAAACAAATCTACACTTTATTCAGTTCCAAATTTACAAAAGACAAACCTTTCTTGTAACTTCTTAACTAAAAATCTTTCGCCGATCAACTAAAAACATAGTCACTTTCGTCATTTCTCAACTAAACTCATCCAGTCAACTAAAAATAGTCAGAAATAGTCTCGTTCAACACTGTTCTTAACTAAAAACAACCTTTCTCTTAGCTAAAAATTGTCAAAGGAAACTTCTTTCAGCACTTTCTTAACAGCCGCTATGTTTCATCAAGAAAAAATTGTCAAAGGAAACTTTCCAAAACTGTTCATAACTAGCTTTTATCCATCGTCAATCAACTAAATAATAACTTTCATCATTTCTTAACTAAACTTATTCCCCAGTCATCAGAAAATAGCCGTGTTCTTCATGTTTCATTGTCATTTCATAACTAAAATTATCCATCAATCAACAGAAAAAGTCATATTCATCATTTCGTAACAGCCATTATGTTTTCGTCAAGTAAGAAAATATAGTCAAAGATATCTATCATCGTCGTTCTTAACTTCCATTTATACTTTGTGGAGCACTAAAAATAGTCAAATGTAACTTTTTCAACACTTTCGTAACTAAAATTATATGTCGCTAAGTAAGAAAAATAGTCAAATGTAACTTTTTCAGCACTTTCGTAAAAATTATATGTCGTCAAGTACGAAAAATAGTCAAAGGTGCTCTCCGTGACACCAAAGTTACTCTTCGAGAAATCAAAGACACTCTTCAATACATCAAGGACTTACTCAAAGATACCAAAGTTACACTCTAAGACATCCTTCGAGACATCAAAGACATCCTTTAAGACTTCAAGGGCACTCTTCGAGATATCAAAAGACACTCTCAAACACTCAAAATTTACTCGCATCCTCAAAGTTATTCTCAGAGTCATCAAAAGTTAATCTCAGTCATCAAAATGCTATTCTCTAAGTAGCCTTTCGTTCATCAGAGAAACTTTCTAAGACATCTTCGTTCATTAAAGTTAATCTCAGAGGCATAAAAGTTATTCTCGGAGCTATCAAAATTAATCTCTAAAACAACAAAAGTTAATCTCTGTCATCAAAGTTGATCTGCAAGATATCTTCGAGACATCAAAGTTACTTTTCATTACATCAAAGACGCATTCAAATACTACCCATGTTCTCAGAAGTCATTCTCAAAGTCATCAAAGTTATTCAAAGAGCTAACAAAAGTTATTCTCAGAGTCACCTTCGTTCTTCAGAGAAACTTTCCAAAACATCTTTGTTCATCAAAGTTATTCTCAGAGTTAACAAAGGTAATCTCTAACTCACTCTCAGTCATCAAAGTTAATCCAAGAGACGTCAAAGTTAATCCAAGACATCATCTTTCATCAAAGATATTCTCTCTAAGCCATCAATGTTCTTCTCTAAGACATAAAAGTTATTCTCTATGTCAACAAAAGTTATTCTCTGAGCTAACAAAATACTACTCATGTTCTCAAAGACATTCTCCAATTCATCATTGTTGTTTCAAAGACATCAAAGTTAATCTCAGAGTTATCCAAAGACATTCTCAAAGTCATCTAAAGTTATTCTCTAAGACATCAAAGTTATTCTAAGAGTTATCAAAAGTTATTCTCAGTCATGTTATGTTATTCTCTAACTCTCTTCCATTCATCAAAGACATTCTCTAAGCCCTCAAAGTTATTCTCTAAGACAACAAAGTCATTCCCAGAGTCATCAAAAGTTATTCTTCGAAACATAAAATTTGCTCTGTAAGATATCTTCGTTCATCAAACTTATTCTCCGAGATATCTAAAGTTATTCTCAGAACAATCAAAAGTTATTATAAGACAACAAAAGTTATTCTCAGAGCTACCCAAAGCTATTCTCAGAGTCACCTTCGTTCGTCAGAGAAACTTTCAAAACATCTTTGTTCAACAAACTTGTTTTCAAAGTCATCAAAAGTTAATCTAAGACATCTGCTTTCATCAAAGTTATTTTCAGAGACATCTAAAGTTATTATGTAAGGCATAAAAGTTATTCTCAGAGACATCAAATGTTATTCTCGAAGTCATCAAAGATATTTTCAGACATCTAAAGTTAATTTCTATGTTATAAAGTTATTCTCAGAGACATCTAAAGTTAATCTTGGTCATCAAAGTTGTTCTCTAAACATCAATGTTGATCTCTAAGTCACCTTTGTTCATCAAAGAAACTCTCCTTCTTCCATCAAGTTATACTTTAAGACAACATTGTTGTTCTCTAAGACATCTTCAGGCATAAAATTTCTCCCCAAATGTAACTAGTTCAGCTTTTCATATCAAACTTACACTTCTGTTAAATATATTTTCTTAGACATTTTACCTTTTAAACTGTTCTCTGAACTACACTGTTCAAACCTACGTAACCTATCCTCTCCACCCAATGTTACTTAGTTAACGTAACGTTCCTAAACCTAACTTTACCTATCCTATCCTAACATAACTTACCTTACCTTACCTACCTTTCCTAACTTAACCTGCTTAACCTATCTTACCTAACTTTACCTATATTACCTTACCATACCTTACCTATCTTACCTGACTTTACCTATCTTACCTAACTTAACCTGCATAACCTAACTTTATCTATGTTACCTTACCTACCTTACCTATCTTACCTAACCTAACCTAACCTAACTTTACCTATGTTACCTTACCTTACCTACCTTTCCTAACTTAACCTGCTTAACCTATCTTACCTAACTTTACCTATGTTACCTTACCTTACCTACCTTTCCTAACTTAACCTGCTTAACCTATCTTACCTATCTTACCTAACTTTACCTATCTTACCTAACTTTACCTATGTTACCTTACCTTACCTACCTTTCCTAACTTTACCTATCTTACCTAACTTACCTACATTACCTAACTTAACTTAACCTGCTTAACCTAACTTACCTTACCTTACCTAACTTATATAACTTATCTTACCTATCCTAACGTAACCTAACTTGCTTTACCTAACTTAATCTTACATTCCCAAACTGATGTATCCTAACTTATCTAGTCAAACCAGACATGATCTAACTTAAGTATTCCTTCTTGTCTTTGTGTTTCGTCAATCATTGTCTCATATTCATTTACTCATTTCATTAGTTAATTAATTTCTCAAATGGTCACTTATGCATTTCAAGTGCTATTTTGTTAGAGATTGGATATTTAAGCATTTCAAAGAATTATAATTTCTCAAATGGACGTTTTTGCATTTCAAGTGCTATTTGTTAGAGATTGGATATTTAAGCATTTCAAAGAATTTTTGTTATATATGGGCATTTACTCATTTCAAGGGATAATTTCTCAAATGGACGTTTTTGCATTTCAAGTGTTATTTGTTTAAGATTGGGTGTTTAACCATTTCAAAGGATTTTTGTTATATATGGGAACTTACTCGTTTCAAGGGCTAATTTCTCAAATGGTCATTTTTGCAGATCAAAGGTTATTTGTTAAAGTTCATCAAGTTGCCCATAAGTTGTATTTATTATGTTTGTTATCATATGTTCTTATTCCCCAACCCTTTAACCTAACCTCTTGTAATCTTAGTGTATTTAGTAGGTTCTATCTTATGTTCTTATTCCCCAACCCTTTAACCTAACCTTTCAGATGTAGTTTGTTGAATATATTATCCTTTTCCTAACCTTTCAGATGTAGTTTTGTTTCTCCTTTTTGTATATTTTTACCCAAACCTTCTTTCCTTCTTTACTTTGTTTTCACATATAAGTTCTTTCTTTATCATAGTAATAATAAAATTACAATAGTAAAGAATCAGATCTACTAAAACTTGAAATTGAGAAAAACAAGAGAGCAAGTGAGTGAGAGCATGAAAAGAGGAGAAAAGAGTAAGAGAGAGGGGGGCGGAAGAAAATGGGACCAAAGAAGAGAGAATGAGAGAGAGTGTGGGCATGGGAGCACTAAGACTTGAATTGAGAAAAAGAAAAACTAAGTGAATGAGAATGAGGGTGTGAGAATGGGAGCAATAAGACTTGAATTTGAGAAACAAGAGAGCATTTGAGCAAATGAGGGAGAGAGAGGGGGAGGAAGAGAGCGAATAAGGGAGAGAGATAGAAAAGGAGGGTTAGAAGGAGTAGGAGAATCAAAGTAAAGAAGGAAAGATGGTTAAGTGGGATGGTGGGTTTGGGTAAAAATATACAAAAAGGAGAAACAAAACTACATCTGAAAGGTTAGGAAAAGGATAATATATTCAACAAACTACATCTGAAAGGTTAGGTTAAAGGGTTGGGGAATAAGAACATAAGATAGAACCTACTAAATACACTAAGATTACAAGAGGTTAGGTTAAAGGGTTGGGGAATAAGAACATATGATAACAAACATAATAAATACAACTTATGGGCAACTTGATGAACTTTAACAAATAACCCTTGATCTGCAAAAATGACCATTTGAGAAATTAGCCCTTGAAACGAGTAAGTTCCCATATATAACAAAAATCCTTTGAAATGGTTAAACACCCAATCTTAAACAAATAACACTTGAAATGCAAAAACGTCCATTTGAGAAATTATCCCTTGAAATGAGTAAATGCCCATATATAACAAAAATTCTTTGAAATGCTTAAATGTCCAATCTCTAACAAATAGCACTTGAAATGCAAAAACGTCCATTTGAGAAATTATAATTCTTTGAAATGCTTAAATATCCAATCTCTAACAAAATAGCACTTGAAATGCATAAGTGACCATTTGAGAAATTAATTAACTAATGAAATGAGTAAATGAATATGAGACAATGATTGACGAAACACAAAGACAAGAAGGAATACTTAAGTTAGATCATGTCTGGTTTGACTAGATAAGTTAGGATACATCAGTTTGGGAATGTAAGATTAAGTTAGGTAAAGCAAGTTAGGTTACGTTAGGATAGGTAAGATAAGTTATATAAGTTAGGTAAGGTAAGGTAAGTTAGGTTAAGCAGGTTAAGTTAAGTTAGGTAATGTAGGTAAGTTAGGTAAGATAGGTAAAGTTAGGAAAGGTAGGTAAGGTAAGGTAACATAGGTAAAGTTAGGTAAGATAGGTAAAGTTAGGTAATATAGGTTAAGCAGGTTAAGTTAGGAAAGGTAGGTAAGGTAAGGTAACATAGGTAAAGTTAGGTAAGATAGGTTAAGCAAGTTAAGTTAGGAAAGGTAGGTAAGGTAAGGTAACATAGGTAAAGTTAGGTAAGATAGGTTAAGCAGGTTAAGTTAGGAAAGGTAGGTAAGGTAAGGTAACATAGGTAAAGTTAGGTTAGGTTAGGTTAGGTAAGATAGGTAAGGTAGGTAAGGTAACATAGATAAAGTTAGGTTATGCAGGTTAAGTTAGGTAAGATAGGTAAAGTCAGGTAAGATAGGTAAGGTATGGTAAGGTAATATAGGTAAAGTTAGGTAAGATAGGTTAAGCAGGTTAAGTTAGGAAAGGTAGGTAAGGTAAGGTAAGTTATGTTAGGATAGGATAGGTAAAGTTAGGTTTAGGAACGTTACGTTAACTAAGTAACATTGGGTGGAGAGGATAGGTTACGTAGGTTTGAACAGTGTAGTTCAGAGAACAGTTTAAAAGGTAAAATGTCTAAGAAAATATATTTAACAGAAGTGTAAGTTTGATATGAAAAGCTGAACTAGTTACATTTGGGGAGAAATTTTATGCCTGAAGATGTCTTAGAGAACAACAATGTTGTCTTAAAGTATAACTTGATGGAAGAAGGAGAGTTTCTTTGATGAACAAAGGTGACTTAGAGATCAACATTGATGTTTAGAGAACAACTTTGATGACCAAGATTAACTTTAGATGTCTCTGAGAATAACTTTATAACATAGAAATTAACTTTAGATGTCTCTGAAAATATCTTTGATGACTTCGAGAATAACATTTGATGTCTCTGAGAATAACTTTTATGCCTTACATAATAACTTTAGATGTCTCTGAAAATAACTTTGATGAAAGCAGATGTCTTAGATTAACTTTTGATGACTTTGAAAACAAGTTTGTTGAACAAAGATGTTTTGAAAGTTTCTCTGACGAACGAAGGTGACTCTGAGAATAGCTTTGGGTAGCTCTGAGAATAACTTTTGTTGTCTTATAATAACTTTTGATTGTTCTGAGAATAACTTTAGATATCTCGGAGAATAAGTTTGATGAACGAAGATATCTTACAGAGCAAATTTTATGTTTCGAAGAATAACTTTTGATGACTCTGGGAATGACTTTGTTGTCTTAGAGAATAACTTTGAGGGCTTAGAGAATGTCTTTGATGAATGGAAGAGAGTTAGAGAATAACATAACATGACTGAGAATAACTTTTGATAACTCTTAGAATAACTTTGATGTCTTAGAGAATAACTTTAGATGACTTTGAGAATGTCTTTGGATAACTCTGAGATTAACTTTGATGTCTTTGAAACAACAATGATGAATTGGAGAATGTCTTTGAGAACATGAGTAGTATTTTGTTAGCTCAGAGAATAACTTTTGTTGACATAGAGAATAACTTTTATGTCTTAGAGAAGAACATTGATGGCTTAGAGAGAATATCTTTGATGAAAGATGATGTCTTGGATTAACTTTGACGTCTCTTGGATTAACTTTGATGACTGAGAGTGAGTTAGAGATTACCTTTGTTAACTCTGAGAATAACTTTGATGAACAAAGATGTTTTGGAAAGTTTCTCTGAAGAACGAAGGTGACTCTGAGAATAACTTTTGTTAGCTCTTTGAATAACTTTGATGACTTTGAGAATGACTTCTGAGAACATGGGTAGTATTTGAATGCGTCTTTGATGTAATGAAAAGTAACTTTGATGTCTCGAAGATATCTTGCAGATCAACTTTGATGACAGAGATTAACTTTTGTTGTTTTAGAGATTAATTTTGATAGCTCCGAGAATAACTTTTATGCCTCTGAGATTAACTTTAATGAACGAAGATGTCTTAGAAAGTTTCTCTGATGAACGAAAGGCTACTTAGAGAATAGCATTTTGATGACTGAGATTAACTTTTGATGACTCTGAGAATAACTTTGAGGATGCGAGTAAATTTTGAGTGTTTGAGAGTGTCTTTTGATATCTCGAAGAGTGCCCTTGAAGTCTTAAAGGATGTCTTTGATGTCTCGAAGGATGTCTTAGAGTGTAACTTTGGTATCTTTGAGTAAGTCCTTGATGTATTGAAGAGTGTCTTTGATTTCTCGAAGAGTAACTTTGGTGTCACGGAGAGCACCTTTGACTATTTTTCGTACTTGACGACATATAATTTTTACGAAAGTGCTGAAAAAGTTACATTTGACTATTTTTCTTACTTAGCGACATATAATTTTAGTTACGAAAGTGTTGAAAAAGTTACATTTGACTATTTTTAGTGCTCCACAAAGTATAAATGGAAGTTAAGAACGACGATGATAGATATCTTTGACTATATTTTCTTACTTGACGAAAACATAATGGCTGTTACGAAATGATGAATATGACTTTTTCTGTTGATTGATGGATAATTTTAGTTATGAAATGACAATGAAACATGAAGAACACGGCTATTTTCTGATGACTGGGGAATAAGTTTAGTTAAGAAATGATGAAAGTTATTATTTAGTTGATTGACGATGGATAAAAGCTAGTTATGAACAGTTTTGGAAAGTTTCCTTTGACAATTTTTTCTTGATGAAACATAGCGGCTGTTAAGAAAGTGCTGAAAGAAGTTTCCTTTGACAATTTTTAGCTAAGAGAAAGGTTGTTTTTAGTTAAGAACAGTGTTGAACGAGACTATTTCTGACTATTTTTAGTTGACTGGATGAGTTTAGTTGAGAAATGACGAAAGTGACTATGTTTTTAGTTGATCGGCGAAAGATTTTTAGTTAAGAAGTTACAAGAAAGGTTTGTCTTTTGTAAATTTGGAACTGAATAAAGTGTAGATTTGTTTAAGAACATGGCTGGTAGAACTATTAAGTTGACAACGAGAATTACTTTGATATAGTTTTGAAAATAAAACTTGGTGACTAAAATTGTTGAGGGAACTGTAATGCTGATGCTAATATTTGACAAAGAACTAGTTAGCGAATGGAAGAAAACAAAGAACATAAAAAAAATTGAGGTTAAGTACGTTAATGAACACAGTGAACATACGGTGAACACAGAAAACATGTAAGAAAAAGTTGATGAATAGAGTGAACATGCAGGGAATATGAACTTATAGAGAATATGAAGACATGATAAGGAACATAGGGAATACAAAGAATGAACACTGAACGTGTGAAGAACAAGCTAGAACATTGAGAACATGAATATTGAGTATAAAAGTTATACAGAGAACATATGATGTACATAGAAAATATGACTAGAATTTGTAGAGAACATAATGAGACTAAGAGAAAGATTACAGAAAAAAATGAGAAAAAACAGGTGAAAAGAATTGAACTGAGCATGCTGTGAACATTTGTAGAACATGGAATGAACACAGAAAACATGGACAAAATGTGGAGAACGCAGCTGAATATCGAGAAAATATGAAAATACAGGGGGACAAGAGCTGGAGCTCTGTAACTGACTTGATCTTATTTACTACGTCTGAAATATGACTGTTTAAAATTTCAGGGGGATTGGACTGCTAGTAGCGAAAATGTGGTCTCTGCCAAATTTGGGTCTTTAATTAGACTCTGATTAATTTCGATCATGAACTGGACTCTGAATATTTTGGCACAAAGTAGACTCTGGCGAATTTTGCTAGAAAACTGGACTCTGATGAATTTCGATCAAGAACTGGACTCTGTCACATTTTCACAGATTACAGGACACTGATGAAATTTGCTCTCAAAGTAGACTCTGGCGAATTTCTGTTGATAATTGGACTCTGATGAAATATGAGCTTAAAACTGTCTCTGACTAATTTTGCTCTCAAAGTAGACTCTGTTCATTTTTAGGTATAAAATGGTCTCTGATGAAATATGAGCTAAAACTGTCTCTGACTAATTTTGATCTCAAAGTAGACTCTGGCGAATTTCTGTTGATAATTGGACTCTGATGAAATATGAGCTAAATACTGTCTCTGACTAATTTTGCTCACAAAGTAGACTCTGACGAAAATTGGGTATAAAATGGACTCTGTCAAATTTTCGCAGATTACAGGACTCTGATGAAATATGAGCTAAAACTGTCTCTGACTAATTTTGCTCTCAAAGTAGACTCTGGCGAATTTTCGGTATAAACTGGACTCTGATGAAATATGAGCTTAAAACTGGGCTCTGTTCAATTTTGGTCTTTACAGATGAAATAGCCGTAAATGGATATAAAACTAAATGTTATGGCTAAGTTGGCTGTTTTCTTTAACAAAACATCTAAGACATTATTCTCTGAAAATGGTCCTTTTACAAATTCGGTCATAAACATATAAATAAACTTCTATGATTATTTGAAACTCTGAAAATAGTTGTAAGGAAATAGGAGGAGAGAGAGAGGGACGGTCCAGATATTATTATGGAGAAGATAAGATACGATTACCGAGGTGACCTGAAGGCCGTGTCTGGCTGACGTCTAAACACAGGTGAGGCGACAGATTGCGAGGTAGGGGGGGAGGGAGGGGGGTGTGAGGTATATGAGTGGGAGATGCAGGGGGAGGGAAAGGTGAGGGAGGGGGGATGGCAGGGAAATGAATTAGATATATATAGCAATATACAAGTTTCTAAGTAAGAAACAAATAAGAACTTTTAACAAAGTCGTATGACATTATTTCATGATAAGACTTTAACAAACTTCTAAGTCTCGGAAATTATTTTTCTCATAAGACTTTAACAAACTTCTAAAATCTCGGAAATTATTTTCATCATAAGAAATCCTTACTTCCAAATCTGTGACTCCCCAAATTCACCTGAAAACCCTGGCTCACACAGGGGAATTTCTAAATTTACCTGAAAACCCTGGCTCACACAGGGGAATTTCTAAATTTACCTGAAAACCCTGGCTCACACAGGGGAATTTTCTCCCAGAAAAAAAAAGGGCCTGTGGCGTGTTATCCCTACTACTCACACCCACTACCACTCCCAAACACCCACTACCACTCCCAAACACACACACACTACCACTCACACACACGCACTACCACTCCCACACACACCCACTACCACTCCCACACACCCACTACCACTCACACACACCCACTACCACTCCCACACACACCCACTACCACTCCCACACACACACACTACCACTCCCACACACACACACACTACCACTCCCACACACACCCACTACCACTCCCACACACCCACTACCACTCCCACACACCCACTACAACTCCCACACACACCCACTACCACTCCCACACACACACACACTACCACTCCCACATACACCCACTACCACTCACACACACACACACTCTACCACTCCCACACACACCCACTACCACTCCCACACACACACACACACTACCACTCCCACACACACACACACACTACCACTCCCACACACACCCACTACCACTCCCAAACACACCCACTACCACTCCCACACACCCACTACCACTCCCACACACCCACTACATCTCCCACACACACCCACTACCACTCCCACACACCCACTACCACTCCCACACACACCCACTACCACTCCCACACACCCACTACCACTCCCACACACACCCACTACCACTCCCACACACACACACACTACCACTCCCACACACCCACTACCACTCCCACACACCCACTACCACTCCCACACACACCCACTACCACTCCCACACACACACACACTACCACTCCCACACACACCGACTACCACTCCCACACACACCCACTACCACTCCCACACACCCACTACCACTCCCACACACACCCACTACCACTCCCACACACACACCCACTACCACTCCCACACACCCACTACCACTCCCACACACCCACTACCACTCCCACACACACCCACTACCACTCCCACACACACACACACTACCACTCCCACACACACCCACTACCACTCCCACACACCCACTACCACTCCCACACACCCACTACCACTCCCACACACCCACTACATCTCCCACACACACCCACTACCACTCCCACACACCCACTACCACTCCCACACACACCCACTACCACTCCCAAACACACCCACTACCACTCCCACACACACCCACTACCACTCCCACACACACCCACTACCACTCCCAAACACCCACTACCACTCCCAAACACACACCCACTACCACTCACACACACGCACTACCACTCCCACACACACCCACTACCACTCCCACACACCCACTACCACTCACACACACCCACTACCACTCCCACACACACCCACTACCACTCCCACACACACACACTACCACTCCCACACACACACACACTACCACTCCCACACACACCCACTACCACTCCCACACACCCACTACCACTCCCACACACCCACTACAACTCCCACACACACCCACTACCACTCCCACACACACACACACTACCACTCCCACATACACCCACTACCACTCACACACACACACACTCTACCACTCCCACACACACCCACTACCACTCCCACACACACACACACACTACCACTCCCACACACACACACACACTACCACTCCCACACACACCCACTACCACTCCCAAACACACCCACTACCACTCCCACACACCCACTACCACTCCCACACACCCACTACATCTCCCACACACACCCACTACCACTCCCACACACCCACTACCACTCCCACACACACCCACTACCACTCCCACACACCCACTACCACTCCCACACACACCCACTACCACTCCCACACACACACACACTACCACTCCCACACACCCACTACCACTCCCACACACCCACTACCACTCCCACACACACCCACTACCACTCCCACACACACACACACTACCACTCCCACACACACCGACTACCACTCCCACACACACCCACTACCACTCCCACACACCCACTACCACTCCCACACACACCCACTACCACTCCCACACACACACCCACTACCACTCCCACACACCCACTACCACTCCCACACACCCACTACCACTCCCACACACACCCACTACCACTCCCACACACACACACACTACCACTCCCACACACACCCACTACCACTCCCACACACCCACTACCACTCCCACACACCCACTACCACTCCCACACACCCACTACATCTCCCACACACACCCACTACCACTCCCACACACCCACTACCACTCCCACACACACCCACTACCACTCCCAAACACACCCACTACCACTCCCACACACACCCACTACCACTCCCACACACACCCACTACCACTCCCAAACACCCACTACCACTCCCAAACACACACCCACTACCACTCACACACACGCACTACCACTCCCACACACACCCACTACCACTCCCACACACCCACTACCACTCACACACACCCACTACCACTCCCACACACACCCACTACCACTCCCACACACACACACACTACCACTCCCACACACACCCACTACCACTCCCACACACCCACTTCCACTCACACACACACACACACTACTACTTCCACACACACACCCACTACCACTCCCACACACACACCCACTACCAGTCCCACACACCCACTGCCACTCCCACACACCCACTACCACTCCCACACACCAACTACTTCTTCCACACACCCACTACCCATCCCACACACCCATTACCACTCCCACACACCAACTACCACTCCCACACACCCACTATCACTTCCACATACCCACTACCCATCCCACACACCCACTACCAATGCCACACACCCACTACCTCTCCCACACACCCACTACCACTCACACACACACACCCACTACTACTCCCAAACACACCCACTACCACTCCCCCACACACACCCACTACTACTCCCACATACACCCACTACCACTCCCAAACACACCCACTACTACTCCCAAACACACCCACTACCACTCCAACACACACACCCACTACAACTCCCAAACACACCCACTACCACTCACACACACCCACTACCACTCCCCCACACACATACACCCACTACCACTCCCAAACACACCCACTACCACTCCCACACACCCACTACCACTCACACACACCCACTACCACTCCCTCACACACCCACTACCACTCCCACACACACCCACTACCACTCCCAAACACACCCACTACCACTCCCACACACCCACTACCACTCACACACACCCACTACCACTCCCTCACACACCCACTACCACTCCCAAACACACCCACTAGCACTCCCAAACACACCCATTACCACTCCCTCACACCCACTACCACTCCCACACACCCACTACCACTCCCACACACCCACTACCACTCCTACACACCCACTACCACTCCCAAACACACCCACTACCACGCCCACACACCCACTACCACTCCCACACACCCACTACCACTCCCACACACACCCACTACCACTCCCAAACACACCCACTACCACTCCCACACACACCCACTACCACTCCCACACACACCCACTACCACTCCCAAACACCCACTACCACTCCCAAACACACACCCACTACCACTCACACACACGCACTACCACTCCCACACACACCCACTACCACTCCCACACACCCACTACCACTCACACACACCCACTACCACTCCCACACACACCCACTACCACTCCCACACACACACACACACTACCACTCCCACACACACCCACTACCACTCCCACACACCCACTTCCACTCACACACACACACACACTACCACTCCCACACACACCCACTACCACTCCCACACACACCCACTTCCACTCACACACACCCACTACCACTCACACACACACACCCACTACTACTTCCACACACACACTCACTACCACTCCCACACACACACCCACTACAACTCACACACACCCACTACCACTCCCACACACACCCATTACCTCTCACACACACCCACTATCACTCCCACACACCCACTGCCACTCCCACACACCCACTACCACTCCCACACACCAACTACTACTTCCACACACCCACTACCCATCCCACACACCCACTACCACTCCCACACACCAACTACCACTCCCACACACCCACTATCACTTCCACATACCCACTACCCATCCCACACACCCACTACCAATGCCACACACCCACTACCTCTCCCACACACCCACTACCACTCCCCCACACACTCACTACCACACCCACTACCACTCCCACACACCCAATACCACTCCCACACACACCTACTACCACTCCCACACTCACCCACTACCACACACACACCCACTACCACACATAGCATAGATGGAATTACAAATAAAGCAAATGAACTTGGAGTACGGGTACTAGAGGAAAACCCAGACATAATAGCCCTCACAGAAACAAAGCTCACGAAAACGATAACAAACGTAGTGTTCCCACAGAACTATTATGTCATGAGGAAAGAGAGGGAAGGAAGAGGTGGAGGTGGTGTAGCTCTGCTGGTAAGATAAGGCTGGGATTTTGAGGAGATGGATATTCAGGGCTGTGAAGGTTTCAGTGACTACATAGCAGGTACCGTAACAAATGGAGGGAAAAAAATTATAGTCGTAGTCATATATAATCCACCACCAAATGACAGAAGACCTTGACAAGAATATGATAGAAACAACATGGCCACCATTAACATAATAGAAAGAGCAGCTTCTGTTGCTAGCAGGAATGGATCTGGACTACTAATTATGAGAGACTTCAACCATGGGAAGATAGATTGGAAGAACAGAGACCCGCATGGAGGACCAGAAACATGGAGAGCTAAGCTGCTGGACGTGGCAACAAGAAACTTTCTAAGGCAGCACATCAAGGAACCAACAAGAATGAGAGGAGAAGATGAACCAGCAATGCTTGATTTGATATTTACCCTAAATGAGTGGGATATAAGGGAAGTTAAGATGGAAGCGCCCTTGGGAATGAGTGACCACAGTGTATTGAACTTTGAGTACCTGGTAGAGCTAGGAATTATCTCCCCGAAAAAAGAACTAGGAATCAAAAGCCTGGCATTCCGAAAGGGGAATTATGAACAGATGAGAAGTTTCCTAAGTGAAATACCTTGGGACACAGACCTCAGAGATAAGTCTGTACAGGGTATGATGGACTATGTTACCCAATAGTGTCAGGAGGCAGTAAACAGGTTCATCCCGGCCCAAAGGGGAAAATCCGAGAAGCAACAGGAGAATCCATGGTATAATAGGGCATATATGGAAGCGAAGAAACTGAACAAAAGGGCGTGGAGGAACTTCCGGAATAACAGAACACAAGAAAGCAGAGAGAGATAACAGAGAACCAGGAATGAGTACGTCAGGGTGAGAAGAGAAGCAGAGAAAAGTTTTAAAAATGATATAGCAAACAAAGCCAAGACCGAACCAAAGCTACTCCACAGTCACATCAGAAGGAAAACAACAGTGAAAGAACAGGTATTGAAACTTCGAACAGGCGAGGACATGTATACAGAGAATGACAGAGAGGTGTGTGAAGAACTCAACAAGAGGTTCCAGGAGGTCCTCTCAATAGAACAAGGTGAGGTCACTGTGCTAGGAGAAAGGGAGGTAAACCAGGCGGCCTTGGAAGAGTTCGAAATTACGAGAGAGGAGGCCAAGAGACACCTGTTGGATCTGGATGTTAGAAAGGCTGTTGGTTCAGACTGGATCTCACCATGGATACTGAACGAGTGTGCAGAGGCACTTTGCTTGCTACACTCCATAGTTTATAGTAAGTCACTGGAGACGGGAGACATACCAGAAATTTGGAAGATGGCGAATGTGGTCCCAATATACAAAAAGGGCAACAGGCAAGAGGCACTGAACTACAGGCCAGTGTCCTTGACTTGTATACCATGCAAGGTGATGGAGAAGATTGTGAGAAAAAACCTGGTAATACATCTGTAGGGAAGGGACTTCATGACAATTCGCCAACATGGGTTCAGGGAGGGCAAATCTTGCCTTACAGGCTTGATAGAATTCTACGATCAGGTGACAAAGATTAAGCAAGAAAGAGAGGGCTGGGCGGACTGCATTTTCTTGGATTGTCGGAAAGTCTTTGACACAGTACTGCATAAGAGGCTTGTACATAAGCTGGAGAGACAGGCAGGTGTAGCTGGTAAGGTGCTCCAGTGGATAAGGGAGTACCTAAGCAATAGGAAGCAGAGAGTTACGGTGAGGGGTGAGACCTCCGATTGGCGTGAAGTCACCAGTGGAGTCCCACAGGGCTCTGTACTCGGTCCTATCTTGTTTCTGATATATGTAAATGATCTCCCGGAGGGTATCGATTCATTTCTCTCAATGTTTGCGGACGATGCTAAAATTATGAGAAGGATTAAAATAAAAGAGGACTGTTTGAGGCTTCAAGAAGACCTAGACAAGCTGAAGGAATGGTCCAACAAATAGTTGTTAGAGTTTAACCAACCAAATGTAATGTAATGAAGATAGGTGTAGGGAGCAGGAGGCCAGATACAAGGTATCATCTGGGAGAGGAAATTCTTCAGGAGTCAGAGAAGGAAAAAGACTTCGGGGTTGATATCACGCCAGACCTGTCTCCTGCAGCACATATCAAGCAGATAACATCAGTGGCATATGCCAGGCTGGCCAACATACGAACGGCATTCAGAAACTTGTGTAAAGAATCATTCAGAACTTTGTATACCACATATGTCAGGCCAATCCTGCAGTATGCAGCCCCAGCATGGAGTCCATATCTAGTCAAGGATACGACTAAACTGGAAAAGGTTCAAAGGTTTGCCACCAGACTAGTACCCGAGCTGAGAGGTATGAACTACGAGAAGAGACTACGGGAATTAAGCCTCACTTCGCTGGAAGAAAGAAGAGTTAGGGGGGACATGATCACCACATTCAAGATTCTGAAGGGAATTGATAGGGTAGATAAAGACAGGCTAATTAATACAAGGGGCACACACACAAGGGGACACAGGTGGAAACTGAGTGCCCAAATCAGCCACAGAGATATTAGAAAGAACTCTTTTAGTGTCAGAGTGGTTGACCAATGGAATGCATAAGGAAGTGATGTGGTGGTGGCTGACTCCATACACAGCTTCAAGTGTAGATATGATAGAGCCCAATAGGCTCAGGAATCTGTACACCTGTTGATTGATGGTTGAGAGGCGGGACCAAAGAGCCAGAGCTCAACCCCCGCAAACACAACTAGGTGAGTACAACTAGGTGAGTACACACACCCACTACCACTCCCACACACCCTGTAATGATCTGGTGCTCAGATCATTGGTTCTCCCTTCTTCCCTCCTTCCTTCTCCCCTCTCCCCTTCTTCTTCCTTTCTTCCCTTTTCTCCCCTCCCCTTGCCCGTCATTCGTGTCCTTCTCTTCCCCCCCCCTTTGTCGCCCATTTGTCAAGGGCCAAGAGGTTGACCTGAGGGTGGTCTTGCAGCTGGCTCTCGTGATACCTTTGGCTTCCCCCACTCAACTCTCCCCACTCAGTTTTCTCTCTCCATCCACCTCTCATTCCCTCTCTTCCCCTCTCACCGGTCCCTTCTCCATACCAGGCGAGTCAAATGTCCCTTCTCTTTATCTTGGAGGAGAAAGGCTTGAACATAATATATCAGTGTGGTAAACATTGCTCGCAGGTGCACTGGGCTCCATAGAGGCGCCCTGTTCCCTTCTAACAGCTGGCGAGAGCTGTCTCAATCTCCAAGAATTCATGTAACCTTTCACGGCAGATCATGGAAGGTGATTGGCGGTAGATAAGTGCCAAGTCCTTATTGGCCCTAGAGAGCCAGACCTCAGGCCTATTGTAAAGGGTTGGCCATTGCCAAAATAAGGGGTGGAACCCTGGGGCTGTTTTAGATGGTGGGAGGAGCAATCCATTCCACCGCAAAGCGTTTCGGCAGGAAAAACATTAAAGACTAAAACTTAATACTAATTGAGATTAAAGTATAAAATGTGTTGTGAACAAATAAAAAGAAAAAAAAAAGAGGAGAACATGGCAGAAAAAGCAGCACAAGTACAATTAGGTCGACAAACAGCGTTGTTTAAAAAAACAGACATGGGTTGACAATATAGGAGTGAGGTAGGTTACAGGGAATTTATTAGGTAGTGCTTAGTTTTTATCTTAAACTGGTTGAGAGAGGTACAGTCTTTAACATGGTTGGGAAGGTCATTCCACATTCTGGGTCCCTTGATTTGTAGAGCATTTCTAGTTTGATTATGTCGTACTCTTGGAATATCAAAACTGTATTTGTTTCTGGTGTGGTGCTCATGGGTTCTGTTGCAACCTTCAATGAAGCTTTTGAGGTCAGGATTGGCATTACAGTTCAGCGTTTTATATATGTTTAATACACATGAGAGAATGTGCAGTGACATAATATCTAACATTCAGAGATTTGAGTAAGGGTACCGAGTGATGTCTGGGGCAAGAGTTGGATATTGTCTTAATAGCAGCTTTGTGTTGGGTAATTAGAGGACGTAAATGATTTTGGGTAGTAGAACCCCAAGCACAAATACCATAGTTGAGATAAGGATAGATGAGGGAGTAATAGAGCGTCACCAGGGCAGGGCTAGGTACATAATATCTGATCTTAGAAAGAATGCCAACAGTTAATGCCAATGCCAATAGTTAACCCCATACCCATCCTGTGGGCGGTAGTAGACGATATACCCAACCTGTCGGCGGTATTTAACCATATACCCATTCCGTGGACGGAACTGGACCCTATACTCATGCTGTGGGCGGCAATGGAGGCCATACCCATCCTGTGGGCGGTAGTAGACACAATTTAATTTCATCCTGTGGGTGATTGTGGACCCCATACCCTTCCTGTGGGCGGTATAGTGGACGCCACACACATCCTTTGAGCGAAAGTAGAACATATACCAATCCAGTGGGCAGTAGTTGACCCCATACTCATCCTGAAGATGATAGTGGACCCCATACCCATCCTGTGGGCAGTAGTAGACCCCATACCCATCCTGTGGGCAGTAGTAGACCCATACCCATCATGCAGGCGGTAGTGGACGCCATACACATCCTGTGTGTGGTAGTGGACCATATACCCATTCAGTAGGCGGTAGTGGACCCCATACCTATCCCATGGGCATTTGTTGGGCCCAGATCCATCCTACAAGTGGTAGTGGACCCCTTACCCACCTAACAGGTGGTATTGGACCCCTTACCCACCTAACAGGTGGTAGTGGACCCCTTACCCACCTACCAGGTGGTAGTGGACCCCTTAACCACCTAACATAGTGGTTATAGTAACATAGTAACCTAACCTTACTATATAGTAAGGAAAGAGAGGGAAGGGAGAGGAGGTGGAGGAGTGGCCCTGCTGATAAGGAAGGATTGGAGTTTTGATGAGATGGAAATTCCGGGCTGTGACGGATTCAGAGATTACATAACAGGAACTATAACAATGGGTGGACCTAAGATAATAGTGGCAGTCATTTACAAACCTCCCCTAAATGACAGAAGACCTAGACAGGAGTTTGATAGGAACAACATGGCAACCATTAATATAATAGAGAGAGCTGTTTCAGTTGCCTGCAGGAATGGCTCAAGACTCTTAATCATGGGCGATTTCAACCATGGAAAGATAGACTGGGAGAATGGGGACCCACATGGTGGTGCAGATACGTGGCGAGCTAAACTCTTGGAAGTGGCAACAAGGAATTTTCTGAGCCAGCATGTCAAGGAACCCACAAGAGTGAGAGGCAATGATGAACCAGCTAGACTCGACTTGATATTCACCCTGAATGAGTCAGAATTAAGGGAAGTCAAAGTTGAAGCCCCCATAGGAATGAGTGACCACAGTGTACTGACCTTTGAGTACTTGGTGGAGGTAGGGATAACCTATCCAAGGATGGGAGCGGAGGGAAAAAGACTGAATTACCGAAGAGGAAAATATGACGAGATGAGGAACTTCCTCAGGGGAATATCATGGGGAAAAAGAACTTAGAGACAAGAATGTGCAGGTCATGATGGATTTTGTCACCCAAAAGTGCCAGGAATCTGCAGACAGGTTTATCCCCGTCCAAAAGGAGAAAAACGAAAAACAACAGAAAAACCCATAGTTCAACCAGGAATGTAAGGTAGCGAAGCAACTGAGTAAAAGAACATGGAGAAACTACAGAAATATCAGAACACCAGATAGCAGGGAGAGATACCAGAGGGCCAGAAATGAGTACCTCAGAGTGAGGAGGGAAGCAGAGAGACAGTTTGAAAATGACATCGCGAGTAAAGCCAAGACCCAACCAAAGC
This sequence comes from Procambarus clarkii, assembly GCF_040958095.1. Taxonomy (NCBI): domain Eukaryota; kingdom Metazoa; phylum Arthropoda; class Malacostraca; order Decapoda; family Cambaridae; genus Procambarus; species Procambarus clarkii. The sequence continues at coordinate 7,486,732 of NC_091205.1, read as the reverse complement.
TGCTCCACAGCCACATCAGGAGGAAAACAGCAGTGAAGGAACAAGTGGTGAAGCTGCGGAAAGGGGAAAACAGATACACAGAGAATGACAAGGAGGTGTGTGAAGAACTCAACAAGAGATTCCAGGAGGTCTTCACAATAGAACAAGGAGAAGCCCCTGCACTAAATGAGGAGGCGGCAAACCAAGCAACCTTGGAGGAATTTGACCTCACCAGTGATGAGGTCAAAAGGTGTCTGCTGGAGCTGGATGTGACAAAGGCTGTTGGGCCTGATAGAATCTCACCGTGGATACTAAAGGAAGGTGCAGAAGCACTAAGTGTGCCACTCTCTATGGTGTATAACAGGTCACTGGAAACAGGAGACTTACCAGAAAGTTGGAAGACAGCTAATGTGGTCCCAATATACAAAAAGGGTGACAGGCAAGAGGCAATGAATTACAGGCCAGTTTCCTTAACTTGTATGCCATGCAAGGTGATGGAGAAGATCGTGAGGAAAAGGCTCGTAGAGCATCTGGAGGGAAATAACTTTGTAATGCACCACCAACATGGGTTCAGAGATGGTAAATCGTGCCTCACAGGTTTAATAGAATTATATGACCAAGCAACGAAAATTTGGCAGGAAAGAGAATGGTGGGCCAACTGCATTTTCCTGGATTGCCAAAAAGCCTTTGACACAGTACCCCATAAAAGGCTGTTAAAAAAGTTGGAGCAACAGGCAGGAGTAAAAGGGAAGGTGCTCCAGTGGATAAGGGAGTACTTAAGCAACAGGAAACAGCAAGCAACGGTGAGGGGGGAGACATCAGAGTGGCGAGATGTCACCAGCGGAGTCCCACAGGGCTCAGTACTTGGACCCATCCTGTTTCTAATATATGTGAACGATCTTCCAGAGGGTATAGACTCATTCCTCTCAATGTTTGCTGATGATGCAAAAATTATGAGAAGAATCAAGACGGATGAAGATAGACAGAGACTACAGGATGACCTGGATAAACTGGAGGAATGGTCTAGAAAATGGCTGCTAAAGTTCAACTCAGGTTCAAGTGTAAGTTGATGAAATTAGGCGAAGGGAGCAGGAGGCTGAACACAAGGTATCATCTGGGATGAGAAATCCTGCAAGAGTCAAATAGAGAGAAGGATCTGGGGGTTGATATCACACCAAACCTGTCCCCAGAGGCCCACATCAAAAGAATATCATCAGCGGCATATGCTAGACTGGCCAACATAAGAACTGCCTTCAGAAATTGTGTAAGGAATCTTTCAAAACCCTATATACCACTTATGTAAGACCAATCCTGGAGTATGCAGCTCCAGCCTGGAGTCCATACCTAGTTAAACACATGACAAAGTTAGAGAAGATTCAGTGGTATGCCACCAGGCTCGTCCCGGAACTGAGAGGATTGAGCTACGAGGAAAGTCTAAAGGAGCTGAACCTCACATCCCTGGAAAACAGAAGAGTAAGGGGAGACATGATAACCACCTACAAAATTCTCAGGGAAATTGACAGGGGGGACAAAGGCAAACTCTTCAGCACTGGTGGGACACGAACAAGGGGACACAGGTGGAAACTTAGTACCCAGATGAGCCACAGGGTCGTTAGAAAGAATTTGTTCAGTGTCAGAGTAGTTAATAAATAGAATGCACTAGGAAGTGATGTGGTGGAGGCTGACTCCATACAAATGTTTCAAATGTAGATATGATGAGCCCAGTAGGCTCAGGACTCTGTACACCAGTTGATTGACAGTTGAGAGGCGGGACCAAGGAGCCAAAGCTCAACCCCCGCAAGCACAATTAGGTGAGTACAGTTTTTTTTTATTATTATTTTTTTCTACCACAGACGTGGCCACACATTTACAATGCTAACCAGCATATATACATTTTCTTCTGTCCTCCATGGACAGGGTTAGTGATGTGTTAAACATATAGTTCAAGGGTTTATTGAACACTCAACCACAGAAGGTGATTCGGTGCTTTTAAAATGCTAAGCTAACCTACATACGTAAATACATAGATACACAGATTTACGTATGCCCTACATAAAGTGTTAGATGTGTCTTTTACATAGTTTCATTAATGTACATTCACAAAGGTGAAATGTAATTCTTATCAGCTTCCATATATACTTTATACCCATACATATACATACACATATACATACATATATACACACACACACATGCATACACATACATTTGTCTCATTTACTCTGACAGGGTGAGATAGCTGATAAAGAAACTAGTGTGCAATTAAGCACTTAATCACTGAAGGTGATGAAGGTGCTTGTACAAGCTCAGGTTATATAGTTACATCATATATATACATTGTATAATTGATATTTTACATGGTCAATCTTGGATACAAGTCCAATATATCAAGTGTTCCAGTACTCATATAGTAATTACAGAGTTCAGCATACCTTAGGCCAGGAGGGCGAAAGTCAGTCAGTATGGGACATTCTACAATATAATTTTCAAGAGAGTGCATGTTTTCTCTTTCACAAAGTTGACACATTGTGTACTCGACATTTGGGTTTTGAGAAAGCTGCCAGATACATCTATATCCCAGGCGTATTCTGGCCACTATAACATCACATTGCCGGGTTCTTGTTCTATTAGTCCCTAATAGAACAAGAACCTAGTCCCTATTAGAACCACCTAACAGGTGGTAGTGGACCCTATACTCATCCTACAGTAGGTAATAGACGCTATACAATCCTGTTTGCAGTATTCTACCCCATAGACATTCTAACGTAATAGCGTTTTCTTTTCACGTTCCTACAATACATTCTTTAAAGATTTTAAAAGCACAAACTAGTGTATAAAATGTTGATTGGTGAAGCACTATTATTTTATGTAATCATTTATAGTGCTTATTATAATTTACTAAGAACAACTAATATTTCTCAAAACAAAACTACGAGCCTTCAATAGGATGTAGCTGATCTGTAATATAATAAGAGCATGGACAATAGCAGGTAAATTTCACAACCCATGTGGGACCTGTAAACTACAATTTTCATTATAATTGAACCAATCACGACTATTCTGCTGTCTACAGCGATTGACGGGTTCTGTGAGACGTAAATTGGTACGTGAGGAAGAGTTTGGGCATTGAAAAAATGTAACTTGGAATATACCACTTATGTACTAATTCTTATTAAACATATTGACTTTAAGCATTCAGTCATATATGTGCTGTCTTGCGTGAGAGCGGGTTGTATGAGGCTCTGCAGGGGGGTACATAGGAGGCTCTGCAGGGGGTACACATAAGAATCGGCAGGGGAGTATATATGAGGTTCTGCAGGGGGGCACACACGAGGCTCTGCAGAGGGCACACATGAGGCTCTGCAGGGGATTAGATATGAGGCTCTGCAGAGGGGTACACATGAGGCTCTGCAGGGGGGTACACATGAGGCTCTGCTGGGAGAACGCATAAGGCTCTGCAGGGGGGTACACATGAGGCTCTGCTGGGAGAACGCATAAGGCTCTGCAGGGGGGTACACATATGAGGCTCTGCAGGGGGTACACATGAGGCTCTGCAAGGGGGTACACATGAGACTCTGCAGGGGGGCACATATAAGGCTCTGCATGGGGTACACGTGAGGCTCTGCAGGGGGGGGGTACAAATGAGGATCTGCAGGGTGTACACATGAGATTCTGTAGTAGGGTACATATGAGGCTATGCAGGGGGAACACATGAGGCTCTGTAGGGGGTACATATGAGGCTATGCAGGGGGAACACATGAGGCTCTGTAGGGGGTACATATGAGGCTATGCAGGGGGTACACATTTTTTTTTTTTTATCTTTACATGCAAGCATGCTTATAAGTACAATAAAAGTAAACAATAACATAGAACAGACCAAAATAACAAAGCACAAACGTGCAAAAACATAAAGGAACAAATGTACTAAACACAAAAACGCCGACCGGAAGGGCCGACCACAAAACAATACCAATTACCAACAAACCACAACAAGCAAGTTAAAACACAGTGGAATACAATGCAGAAATAACACACCAAAATATGAAATATTCAGAACAAGGCTATCAGCACCTCAAACCCACACGGAGAGGCACCAACACAAAACGAAAATAATTTTAATAATAATAACAATAATAATAATAATAATAACAATAATAATAATAATAACAATAATAATAATAATAACAATAATAAAAATAACAACTAGAAAGGAACAAATATACAACAAACAAAGAAAAGCACAATGGCAAAACACGACAAAAAGCATAACCCCAGACCGGGTCACGCCAACAGCCTGAAGGGCACGCAACACGACACAAACAAGCGCACAAGCAGCAACATAAAAAAACATAGAACCACAAAGCACAACATAAGCACACGACATCCACAACCAGCCACACACCAACCAAACCCCGGACCGCACAGGAACCGGACACACACACAAGCCACACAAACCGGAGCACGCAGGATCCGGGAAACAAACCTGCCCCACCCCACACACACACACACCCGACCCGCACCCCACAACCATGCACCACAATTCACAAAGGAATCATGAGCAAGGAATACATATCTCAGAGACAGGAACATATTTATCAGGGAACGAATCCCAAGGATACCGTCGCTTATAGGCCTCCCAAATCAAATACTCCAAGTCGGTGGGGGGACGATCCCCCTGCCGCCGTGGGCCCTGCATAAACTCGGAAACCTCCAGATCAGGCGGAAACGGCCACTCCTGAAGCTCACCGACACAAGTCGCATAACGAGGCTGGGGAGTGCAAACCACGTCTTGCGAGGTAGCAGATGACACCGATGAAGCGTACGAGGGCTGTCGGGACGGCCGCGTCGCCGTACGCACAGGAGCAGGAGACAAGCAACGAGATGGTAACGTCCCAACCGAGACCGCAGGAGACACTGAAGAGATGGCCGGAGACGGAAGAGGCGTCAAGACCGCAGTCGATGAAACGGGGACCGAGGAAGGGGTTACAGAACCCCCAGAGCGAGCAGTCTTTTTCAACACTATCACCAGGCTACCTCGCTCACCACGAACCTCAGCAGGGGGAACCACCCCCCACGAAGAACCGAAGCCATCCGAGGCAAGCGACGCACCCGAAGCAGGAACCGCAGACACCAAATCTGAAGTGGAGGCCGAAACACCGGCACTGGCACCCTCAGGCAAACGCACCTCCGCCACCACCATAGTCTGCAACGCAACCGGAGCCACCCCTCCGTCGCCGGCAGATCCACAAGCGTCGAAATCGCCATCGTCAGCCCAAGCTAAAGACGAAAGCCAGGAACGCTTAGGCTCTGGCCGCACATCATCAGACTCGGAGGCCGACTCAGAGACACGCGCAACACAAACTGGGCGAACCGACGCACGTCGCAGAACGGCAGCATCTTCAACCACATGGGGCACCAGAACGGGCACAGGAGGAAGCGCCGGATCCACCCCATCACCCAGCACAGCCGGAACAGTCGGCAAGGGTGCAGGGACAGGGTCAGACGCAGCAGAGGACGAACTGGAAGACGGGGGAATCGAGCAGCAGGCAGTCTGAAGAACCCCAGGGACACTAGTCGGAGCAGGACGAGCACCCTGCGACGCCACAACCTCTTGAGGAGAGGTGACAAACACAGGGGGAGCACCAGGCGGCGCAACAGGCGGCGCAACAGGCGACACAGGGGGCACATCCGCGGCTGAAGAGACGTCCACATCCACTGAATCCTCCTCCACAGGAAGCAGTGGAAAATCCTCCTCACTGAAGAGGTTCACGGGTGCAACGGCAGGCGCAGAACAGTAAGCAGCCTGATGGCCCAAGAGGCCACAACGATAACACGTCCGAGGCTGGCGGGCGTAAAACACCCGAACGTTGTAGCCCATAAGCCGCACAGAGGACGGAATATCTTCCCGGAGCCTCATGCCCAGGGTGCGAATGTTGGTCCTCACACCCTTAAGTGGACTGGAAGAAACCACGTTCACCCGCACACTAACCACTGCGCCATACCGGCCGAAGTACCGCCGTAGCAGACTCTCTGGAAACTCCAACGGAGCCCCATGCACACTGACGTACGTGAGGGCACCACTCCGATCAGATAGTGACACAGTGCCCGCACCATCCGGCAGGGTCAATGTCCGCCCCTCGTAACGACGGAGAAAGTCGCGATATGCCAATTCCTCGGTAAACTTCAATGTCGCTCAACGAGCTGTCACCAGCTCGACACCATAAATGTTGATCACAGGGACATGAAGCAATTCACACACCAGCGCTATCTCTGGGTACCCAGCCCGGCCGGAAAATTCGAGGCCCACAGACTTAGCCCGCAGTATAGGGGGGAGGGGGACCCCCATCGCGAACTCCACGTCAGCACAGGCAGGCAGAGACACACCCGCCCTCAACAGGCCAAATTGGTAAACAACACCAAAAGCCGGAGCGCAAATTCAACACGTCCATCCCCTACCGAAGCGAGGGCTAGACCTCAGGGGGTACACATGAGCTCAGTAGAGGGTACATATGAGGCTCTGCAGGGGTTATATATGAGGCTCTGTAGGGGGAACACATGAAGCTCTGCAGGGGGGTACATATGAGATTATGCAGGAAGTATACATGAGGCTCTATTGGGGGTACACATAAGGCTCTGCAAGGGGTACACAAAAGGCTCTGCAGGGGTGGGGTACATATGTACATATTACACATGAGGCTCTGCAGGGAGGGTACACACGAGACTCTGCAAGGGGTACACATGATGCTCTGCTGGGGGTACATATGAGGCTCTGCAGGGGGTACATATGAGGCTCTGCAGGGGGGAATACATATGAGGTTACGCAGGGGGTACACATGAGGCTCTGCTGGGGGTAAACATGAGGCTCTGCAGGGGGTACACATAAGGCTCTGCAGGGGGTACACATGAGGCTCTGCAGGGGATTACATATAAGGCTCTGCAAGGGGGTACACATGAGGCTCTGTAGAGGGGTACTCGTGGAAGTCTGTAGGGGGGTACACATGAGGCTCTGCAGGGGGGTACACATGAGGCTCTGCAGGGGTTAAACACGAGGATCTGCAGAGGGGTACACATGAGGCTCTGCAGAGGGTATATATGAGGCTCTGCAGTGGAGTACATATTAAGCTCTGCAGGGAGTACACATGAGGCTCTTCAGGGGGTACACCTGAGGCTTTGCAGGGGGAACACAAGAGACTCTGCAGGGGTACACATGAGGCTCTGCAGGGAGATTGCATGAGGCTCTGCAGAGGGGTACACATGAGGCTCTGCAGTGGGTACACACGAGGATCTGCAGGGGGTACACCTGATGCTCTGCAGGGGGTATATATGAGGTTCTGCAGGGGGGTACATATGAGGCTCTGCAGGAAGGGGGGTACACATGAGGCTCTGTAGTGGGGTACATATGAGGATCTGCAGGAGGTACACATGAGGCCCTGTAGGGGGTACACTTGACGCTCTGTAGGAGGGTACATATGAGGCTCTGCAGGGGGTATACATGAGGCTCTGTAGGGGAACACATGAAGCTCTGCAGGGGGGTACATATCAGGCTATGCAGGAAGTATACATGAGGCTCTGTTGGGGGTACATATGAGGCTCTACACGGGGTACAGACGAGGCTCTGCAGGGGGTACATATGAGGCTCTGCAGGGAGTACATATGAGGCTATGCAGTGGTACATATGAGGCTCTTCAGGGGTACATATGAGGCTCTGCAGAGGGTACCTGCTTGATGAGGTTCTGGGAGTTCTCCTACTCCCCAAGCCCGGCCTGAGGCCAGGCTCCACTTGTGAGAGTCTGGTCCATCAGGCTGTTGCTTGGAGCGGCCCGCAGGGTCACATACCCACCACAGCCCGGCTGATCCGGCACTCCTTTTAGAAAACAGTCCTGTTTTCTCTTGAAGATGTCCACGGTTGTTCCGGCAATATTTCTTATAGTCGCTGGGAGGACGTTGAACAACCGCGGACCTCTGATGTTTATACAGTGCTCTCTGATTGTGCCTATGGCACCTCTGCTCTTCACTGGTTCAATCTTGCATTTTCTTCCATATTGTTCACTCCAGTACGTTGTTATTTTACTGTGTAGATTTGGGACCTGGCCCTCCAGTATTTTCCATGTGTATGTTATTTGGTATCTCTCTCGTCTCCTTTCTAGAGAGTACATTTGGAGAGCTTTGAGACGATCCCAATAATTTAGGTGTTTTATCTCGTCTATGCGTGCCGTATATGTTCTCTGTATTCCCTCTATTTCAGCAATCTCTCCTGCTCTGAAGGGGGAAGTGAGTACTGAGCAGTACTCGAGACGGGTCAACACAAGTGACTTGATGAGTACAGCCATTGTGATGGGATCCCTGGATTTGAAAGTTCTCGTAATCCATCCGATCATTTTTCTGGCTGACGCGATATTTGCTTGGTTATGCTCCCTAAACGTTAGATCGTCGGACATCATTATTTCCAAATCCTTGACATGCTGTTTTTCTACTATGGGAAGATTCGATTGTGTTTTGTACCCTGTATTATGTTTCAGATCCTCATTTTTGCCGTACCTGAGTACCTGAAATTTATCAATGTTAAACATCATGTTATTTTCTGCTGCCCAATCGAAAACTTTGTTGACATCTGCTTGTAGTTTTTCAATGTCTTCAGCAGAGGTAATTTTCATGCTGATTTTTGTGTCATCTGCAAAGGACGACACGAAGCCGTGACGTGTATTTTTGTATATATCGGATATGAGAATAAGGAACAGTAGCGGTGCATGGAATGTACCTTGAGGTACAGAGCTTTTAACATCGCTTGGACTCGATTTTATCTGATTGACTGTTACTCTTTGTGTTCTGTTCGACAGGAAATTGAGTATCCAACGTCCTACTTTTCCAGTTATTCCCATTGACCTCATTTTGTGAGCTATCACCCCATGGTCACATTTGTCGAACGCCTTTGCAAAGTCTGGGTATACAACACCTGCATGTTGCTTTTCTTCTAGGGCTTCTGTGATTTTGTCATAGTGGTTGAGTAACTGTGAAAGACAGGATCTTCCCGCTCTAAATCTATGTTTTCCTGGATTGTGCAATTCATTGTTTTCCATAAAACTAGAAATTTGATTCCTAATCACTCTTTCAAACACTTTTATTATGTGTGATGTTAGAGCAACTGGCCTATAATTTTTTGCCATGGCTTTACTCCCCCCCTTGTGCAACGGAGCTATATCTGTAGATTTAAGTGCTGCTGGTATCTCCCCTGTATCCAGGCTCTTTCTCCATATTACGCTGAGTGCTCTCGCTACTGGTACTTTACATTTCTTTATGAATATTGAATTCCATGAGTCAGGCCCAGGAGCTGAGTGCATAGGCATATTGTCAATTTCTCTTTCAAAGTCTTCCGAGTTTGTGGTAATATCCGTTATATTATCTGCAGCTTGAATGTCATTCATAAAGAAGCTGTCTGGGTCATCAACTTTCATGTTGTTTATTGGTGTGCTAAACATAGCCTCATACTGGCTTCTTAGAATTTCACTAATCTCTTTGTTGTCCTCTGTGTACGTACCTTCATTTGTAATTAACGGTCCAATACTGGTCGAGGTTTTGGATTTTGATTTTGCGTATGTGAAAAAATATTTCGGGTTTTTCCTTATCTCTTGTATAGCTTTCTGTTCCAATTCCATTTCCTCAGACTCATATGATCGCTTCAACGTTTGTTCTATTTCTTCGAGCTCCCTGCTTAGGCTTATTTTCCTTCCTTGAGATAGTTGTGTCTGCCGAAGAATTTCCGTTATATTTTTCCTTCTCCTGTACAGTCGTCTGCGTTCTCTTTCTAGAGTGGTCCTCTTTCTGCCCCTCCTCACAGGCACGTACTTCAAGCAGACCTTGTAAGCTTCAGCTGTCAGCTGAGCTATTCCCTGTGTGGGAGTTTTGTCGCTTAAGACCGTCTCAGATTTAATGGTTGCAAGTTCTACATTTATTTTTTCCCAGTCAATCCTCTTATTGCTGAAATTGAATTGATTGAATATTCCTTTTCGCTTGTTGGGTCTCTTAGACCTACTACCGTTATTTATGCTAGTTCGCACTTCAATGAGCTTATGGTCTGAGTATGAAGTATCTGAGATTGTTATGTCTCTGATTAGTTCATCATTGTTTGTGAATAACAGGTCTAGTGTGTTTTCGTTCCTAGTTGGTTCTGTAATCTGTTGATTGAGCGAGAATTTGTCACAGAATCTCAAAAGTTCTCTGACCTGTGGTTGGTTATTTCCCGGGTCATTCCCTGCTATAATATTTGTGTTTGCCATTCTCCATCTTAGACTCGGTAAATTGAAATCTCCAAGGAAGATAATATCTGGAGCTGGTACACATGAGGCTCTGCAGGGGGTACACATGAGGCTCTGCAGGGGGTACACATGAGGCTCTGCAGGTGGGTATATATATGAGGCTCTGCAAGGGGTATATGAAGCGCTGCAGGGGGTACACATGAGACTCTGCAGAGGGTACACATGAGGCTCTGCAGGGGGCTACACACGAGGCTCTGCAGGGGCTACACATGAGGCTCTGCAGGGATACACATGAGGCTCTGCAGGGGGTACACACAAGGCTCTGCAAGGGGGGCTACATATGAGGCTCTGCAGGGGGGTACACACGAGGCTCTGAAGGGGTGTTCACATGAGGCTCTGCAGAGGGGGGTGTTCAACGACTGTGAGGATTCGTCAACTGTGAGGATAAGACAATTGTGAGGATACGACGACTGTGAGGATACGACGACTGTGAGGATACGACAACTGTGAGGATACGACAACTGTGAGGATACGACAACTGTGAGGATACGATAACTGTGAGGATACGACAACTGTGAGGATACGACAACTGTGAGGATACGACAACTGTGAGGATACGACAACTGTGAGGATACGACAACTGTGAGGATACGACAACTGTGAGGATACGACGATAGTGAGGATACGACAGTTGTAAGGATACGACAACTGTGAGGATACGACAACTGTGAGAATACTGTGAGAGGAAGTACTAAAGAAATGTGAGGGGTTATTGGACGAGTCTTGGGGTAGGTAGTTCACCAAGACGGAAGAGGTGGTGGGTAGTTTATCACCTTACAAATGTTTATGAATAGTTAAGACAGATATCTCATGGGTCAGGTACCAGTACCTGAGATGATCAATTCCACCCGTCTGAAGGGATCGAAAAGCTATAATACAGACGATATGTATGTAGTCGCTCGTTAAGGAGGGTTGTGGCACCGAATAAATGACTAAGTTACGTTAAATGGCTCGTTAAGTTGGCGGTCGTTACCAACACCTTGGGTTATTGGTTGGCTGTTGTTTGGTGGCCACACCAGGGGGGGGGGTGTACTCACCTGGATGTACTCACCTGGGTGTACTCATCTGGGTGTACTCACCTGGATGTACTCACCTGGATGTACTCACCTGGATGTACTCACCAGGAAGTACTCACCTGGATGTACTCATCTGGATGTACTCACCAGGAGGTACTCATCTGGATTTACTCACCAAGATGTACTCACCAGGATGTACTCACCAGGAGGTACTCATCTGCATGTACTCAACAGGAGGTACTTGTTACCAATCGTACGTCACGGCTCGAAACCCTGACAATAGCAAGACCTCAAATGTCTCGGGCAAACTACAAACTGCTGTTCTCTAGAGCGGATCACCAGTGTAACCACATGATTGGCACAGGCAAAGAATTAAAAGTATTTCTCCCTTAGGACTGAAGAAATATGCATATAAAGTTATAATATATATTCAATATAATTCTCAATATTATATAAATTACAGATGGACAAAAATCACTTATAAAGCAAAATCGAAGTACTGTCTCTCCTAGAATATAATATATTATGGCACAACACAAGTAAACACTTATCTCCCAAAGATGTTAACTCTCCTGGTCCGTGATAGCTACTGACCTACATAGGCGACAGCACTAGAAATCTTAACATCTGCCCCACTAAAAATTGCCAAAGTTACAAGTATTTATAAAACTTACATGGAGCAATATATTGTGACAAGAGTAATCTTAAACTAACTTCGTAATTAGTTATAATAATAGGTATAACAAAAATAAGGTAATTATTGCTTTATACAGTAATTAAAACAACACATACAAAGGGGGAATGATGGCATGCCCACCCAGCAACTGACTCTCCCACGAACAATTGCCAACTCAAGTTCAAACAATTATAATTCACCTATTGTTACCCACGTATGATCATACAAATCATTAGTTCCCACGGGAACAACTGAGTACACAAAGAAATAAAACAATCATTCCCACGATTCGTTGGGCCTAACTCCAACATACAACAATGTAACATGAAATTATATATTACACAAAACATATATAAATGTAAGCATATATATAAATGTAAGCATATATATATGTACAAATTAATTTATTTAATTACGTATCTTAGAGAGGTACGTAACACTTCCACCTCCAAGAAAAAAAAAATGCAATGGATTGAAGATCAATGGCATTTTTTCCGAAGTAAAAATGTTAAGTAAAAAGAAACATTTCATTTATGGTACATCAAAACATCTTGACAAAGCATCAGCAATAACATTCTGCCTGCCTGGAATGTGTTTGATCTCAACGTTAAATTCTTGCAAAAACAAGGACCAGCGCAGAGTTCGTTGGTTCTTAACTTTCATCCTGTATATAAAGATAAGGGGGTTGTGGTCTGTAAATATTAACACTTTGCTTCCTGACAGATAAATTTCAAACTTCTTAATTGACAATATAAGACCCAACGCCTCCTTTTCTACCACGGAATAATTCTTCTGAGCTGCATTAAATTTTCTAGAGTAATAATACACAGGATGCTCAATATTATCTAAACCAACTTGAATAAGCACAGCACCTAATCCAACATCTGACGCATCAATGTGTAATATAAAAGGTTTATCAAATTGGGGACTAGCAAGAACAGGTGATGTGGACAATATGCCCTTTAGGTTCTGAAAAGCATTCTGACAATCTTGTGTCCACTGAAACTTTACTTGCTTGCGTAACAAATTTGTCAAAGGAGCAGCCACTGTTGAAAAATTTCTACAATAACGCCTATAGTATGCACACATACCAATAAATCGTTGGACTCCTTTCTTATTGGTTAACACTGGGTAGTCCACAATGGCTTGAATCTTATCTTGTAAGGGAATAATCTTACCTTGTCCTACCTCGTGTCCAAGATAAGTTATCGTACCTCTTGCCCAACTACACTTATTCATATTTATGGTTAACTTTGCGGTTTGCAACACTGTAAACAATTTCTTAAGGCCTAAGAGATGATCTGCCCAATTCTTACTGTACAAAACAATGTCATCAAGGTAGGCCCTACAATCTGGCACATCCTTGAGTAAGAAATTCATGAGTCTTTGAAAAGTGGCAGGTGCATTTCTCAAACCGAATGGCATGACATTAAATTCATACGCACCATCAGGTGTAACAAAAGCAGTAACCTCCCTAGCATACTCTGTTAATGGGATCTGGTAGTAGCCTTTAGACAAATCAAGCTTACTTACATATTCGGCATGTCCTATGGACTCAATGCATTCCTTCAAAAGGGGTAAGGGAAAAACGTCTACAGTAGTGCTCTTGTTCAGTTTCCTGTAATCCACGCACAATCTCCAGGTTCCATCTGGTTTTGGCACTAACAAACACGGAGAGCTCCAAGTACTTTGACTTGGCCGAATGAAATCATGCTGGAGCAGATATTCCACTTCTGCTTGTATAATTTTCCTCTTTTCGGAATTCACTCTGTACGGATGTTGTCGAATGGGTGTGCTGTCCAGGAGCTGAATGTCGTGTGTGATGAGGTGGGTCTGTGTGGGAACCTCCCCAAACAGAGATGTATGGTTGTCCAGCAGAACCTGGAACTCATCACGTTGCTCCTCCTGTAAATGACATAGCATCTCCCTGCCATTGGAACTGGAACTGAGAAGTTGAATATTAACATCATTTCCCTCACTACAATTATCCTCAGGTGGTAACTCTTCCCGACTAAAACAAGCTACTACACCTGGTCCAATATAAGGTTTTAATCTGTTAATGTGCACAGTCATTTGGGGTTCTGAAAGATTAGGGTTAATTAGTTTATAAGTTAGGTCTCCCACCTTCTCTACCACTTGGTAGGGTCCTGCAAACTTATGGGACATGGAAGTCGTCCCATAAGGACATACGAGGTTTCAACACCAACACCAAATCTCCGACAGCAAACGACCTAAGTTTAGCCTTGAACTTCTTGTCATATCTTACTTTCATGGCTTGTTGAGTTCTTCCCAGATGTTCTTTCGCCAACTCACGAGCCCGACACAACTTGTCCTTGACCTCACTCAAGTACAACCCACTCTGATGAACAGAGACATCTCCCAACAACTTTTCTTGTAGCATTTTAAGAGGACCTCTTACTTGGTGACCAAACACGAGTTCAAAAGGTGAACAGCCCAATGACTCTTGTAGCCCTTCTCTAGCAGCAAACAACACAAAGGGGAGATTCTCATCCCAATTACGTGGATGAGTTTCTCCGGTTGTCCTCAACATTTGTTTTAAAATCTGGTGGAAACGTTCAAGCCCACCTTGGCTTTGTGGATGATATGGACTGGATAATTTGTGCTGAATCCCTCAGGACTCGCAAAAAGTTCTGAAAACTTTAGAAACAAAATTTCCCCCATTGTCACTCTGAATAACTCTAGGCATTCCAAACAACGAAAAGAATCGTTCAAGACACTTGATGAGATTATGAGCCTTGGTATTCCTTAGAGCATAAGCTTCAGGTAATCTTGTAGTCATACACATGAGAGTGAACAAAAACATGTTACCCGACTTAGTCTTAGGTAAAGGACCTACACAATCAATTACAACATGAGTAAATGGTTCATCAGGAACTACAATAGGTTGCAATGGTGCTCTAGGCACAGATTGATTTGGTTTACCAACAATTTGACAGGGTACACAGTTATGACAATATCTGACCACGTCTTTCTTTAACTTAGGCCAGAAAAAATATTTGCATATCTTATGGTACATATTTGTGATACCTTGATGACCTCCCATGGGGTCATCATGTGCAGCCTGCAGGACCTGCCTACGATACTCATTGGGGACAACGAGTTGGGTTCTAATCTCACACTTGATCGAATATATTTATGTTTGAAGATCTAAGGCTGAGGAAATTGAGCTTGGCTAATGCCCTGATTATTTTTACTACGTTAGAAATAAGGTGATCTTAAATCTCAGGTGATATTAGTTGGATAATAAAGAACTTGTACAAATGAACTAAGTGAAGAACAAGAGTTGAAACTCGGTAACTGAACTGGCTTTTTATTTACTATGTCTAAAACAACTATGTTAAAAATTTCAGGAAAATTTATGGGTTATTTACAAAGATACGAGAGAGAACTAAAGTGGAGGATGAGAGCTGGAGCTCGTTAACTGTTTTGATTTGATATACTTACTTTGAAGTATGTCTGCTTTAAATTTCGGGAAAATTGGTCTGTTACTAAAGAACTTGTACAAATGAACTAAGCTGGGGGACGAGAGCTAGAGCTCGTTAACTGTTAGATTTGAATTACTACGTTTGAAGTATGTCTGCATTAAATTTTGGTGAAATTGGTCTGTTACTAAAGATCTTGTACAAATGAACTAAGGTGGGGACAAGAGCTAGAGTTTGATAATTGTTTTGATCCTATTTACTAAGTCTGAAATACAGAGGTATAAATTTCAGGGAATTTGATGGGATATTACCGAAGACACGAGAGGGAAGTAAGGTGGGGGATGAGAGCAGGAGCTCAGTAACGGACTTGATCTTATTTACTGTGTCTGAAATACAGAGGGTTAAAATTTCAGGGAATTTGATTAGGTATTAACGAAGATACGAAAGAGAGCTAAGGCGGAGGACAAGAGCTAGAGTTTGGTAAATGTGTTATCTTTACTTACTCAGTTAGAAGTATGGTGGGTTTAAATTTCATGAAAAATAATGGGTTAATAACGAAGATGTGCGAGGGAAGTAATGTGGGGGATGAGAGCTGGAGCTCAATAACTAAATTACTGTATTGAACTACGTTTGAAATATGAATATCTAAAATTTGAGAGGGATTAGACTGTCTGTAAAGAAGATACTGGGATAAACTATGGTGGGGGACAGGAGCTAGAACTTGCTTACTAACACGATTTATTTGTGTAAAACTGACTAGTTTAATGAAAAGGAGAGGGACGGTCCAGATATTACGGAGACACAACGATAAGATAAGATAAGATTACGGAGGTGACTTGACCCAGGGCATCTGGCTGGCGGCGTAAGGTAAACACAGGTGACGCAGGAGGTTGGGAGGTATGAGCAGGTGTAAATACAACAACTAGTCAGCAGGGAAAGGAAGGTGACACTCAAGTGTATATTTACAATTATGAAACGGAAGTACTGTCAAAAAGACATGTCTTAATGACATTCATTTTAAGTCCTATTAAAGTCAGGTGAATGTTGTATGATCTGGGATAGTCTCAGAAACTGTTGAGGTAGAATGCTGATAGTGTGCAAATGTCTGTTAATTCGTGTTAGGTTTAGTTTATATTAGTTCACCATCAAATTGTCTCATCATCCTTATTTCGTAATTGAAATTTTGCCCAAATCTGTCTCGCCGCTCTAATGGTAAATTATGTTTAATTTACCCAATAATCAATAGGGAGGGAGTACCACCTCTGGCTGGAAGAAGGGGACCCTTAGCCTCGAAGGAAACCATACATTACGCATTAGAAGGAATGTTGAGGTCCCTTAAAATACTGTTTCTGTGTGATTTTCTTCTACCATCCCCCTTCCTTTTGTATTTTTTGTTTACTTCATTATATATTTGAAGGTTACATGATATACATTGGTTGATACAAAGAGTGCTTAAAGGTTATGAATCTCTTGAAGCTCCTCCGCTTCCGGACAAGAACCGAGAATGCAGCAGGCGTTTCCCCTCTGGACTTACGCACTGAGGCGCTGAAACAAAAAAAAAATGGCAGCCTTTGGGTCTCTGGTGACATCAATGAGCTTGGAACCCAATTCCTTGAGAAATCCCAAGACATTCTTGTCCCAGGGGCTATGGGAAGAAAGGTGTATTGACCTTCCAATCGCCTGAATTTGACTGATTTTGCTATTTCCCCGTGGTTGGCCGCCCCACCTGCTTGATCATCACTCTCACACAGAAAGTGTGTGAGAGAGGGACCAGAGAGTGAGACATTTCATGAGACAATAACACCTCACAGTCTATCACAAAACCTGCCAGTTACTGATCAGAGGATCAAGAACAAGTCTCCTCGTCTCCTCCGATATACTTCCATCACTAACAATTTACATATATATTATGGTTCGTGTATTCTAAAGGACAAGTTTACGGGAAAACTCCAACACCGAAAACTTTGTGAGAACGTTCCTTAATTACAAAATATTTTCTGCAGCGGGACGTTAGTGGGAGACGTGGGAGTAGAGGTGTTGTGGGAGACGTGGGAGCAGATGTTTTGCGATAGAACAAACACACACACACTCTCACACTTCCAGTAACAAACACACACAAAAACTTTTTGTTCCAAACACACACACACTCCCGGCAACAAACACACCAACAAGCACACGAGCCCCAGTGAATGTAACATCTCACGACAAGCCGCTGTCATCCTGCCGTTACAGCAGAGCTCATCACCCACTTTAACTGAATATAAATTAAAACTGACAAAAATTCTCTACTAATTAATGATAAATCTTGGTATGTATGACCTCAACTAAACTGTGCTGACATAATTACAGAAGATTACAACGTCAGTAGAGTTATGAGCAGGAGGGTTGTGACGAGGCTTCTCTCACCTCACTGACATACAGGTTCTCCCTAATACAACAAACTGCACGTCAACTCATTCCCATGACTGCAGGACAATGTGACACGGCATTTTTAGTGGTTAAAGTTGGAAACTTGGGAGTTATTGTTGTGTTTGGAGCATTTTTAACACTTTTTTAGTAATTATGTCCCCCCCCCCCCCGAAGTAAAAAAGGATCATATAGAGCCCAAAGGGAAATCCCTCAGCGGTACCAGTTGTGTGTGATCGTCAGGGCTCAGGTGTGTGTGTGTGACCGTCAGGGCTCAGGTGTGTGTGTGACCGTCAGGGCTCAGGTGTGTGTGTGTGACCGTCAGGGCTCAGGTGTGTGCGTGTGACCGTCAGGGCTCAGGTGTGTGTGTGATCGTCAGGGCTCAAGGTGGTTGTAAAGAGCCCTGAGCCCTCGTGCTCTTATATACAAACAAACTCATAGGGAAATCACATTAACGCGATATATGTAGTTCGTTGTTTCCGAACTAAAACAGTTGACCCTCCCATATATATTAGTTTCCCATCTTGTCGTCTGATGTTATGGAGGGTGACGAGGTACTGGTGACCGGTGACAGACGGCAGTGAAGCAGAGGCAGGGAAGAGGTACTTTGGTCGACCTGGAGACTTATTATCTAGAAGGCTGGAGGAGCACTGAGGACTTCCCTATTGGAGTGTGCTAGCCAGAGGGCTAGTAAAGAGCAGGGTGACCTCACGATTTGTGTGCTAACCAAAGGGTTAGTAGAGCACTGTAAGACTTCACTGTTTGAATGTACTAGCGAGTGCGCTAGGGAAGAGGGAGAGAGGGCGCTTGAAGACGTCACTATTACTGCAGGTAGCGTGAGGGCCAGTGATGCTCTGGTTGACCTCTGGTAATGGAGTGTATATAGTAGTGGTGGTAGATAATTAGAACGGTTATTTGTAAGAGCAATTTCGTTTCTTGCCTTAAACATTACACAGCATTTCCAGCAAGTATAGGGGATCTCTGAACTTGAGGAGGATCGTAGTTTTAAAAGAACCCGGTTACGGAGGAGTTCGTAACACACAGTGATGGAGGCACACGTCACCGTGTTGCTGTTCTTAAAAACATGATTTACATATATATATATATATATATATATATATATATATATATATATATATATATATATATATATATATATATATATATATATATATATATATATATATATATATAGTTATATTTATATATATATATATTTGTATATACTCTTAGTATATAAAAATACGGACCTCACAAAACGGAAGAGAGGGACCTGAAAATCATTATTGCTAGACATGCGACCCCTACTGACACCAACCAGAAGATTGACCTAATATATACTATAGGAGGAAGAAGACTGTAAACTTACTCATGAAGAACTCTCCTCACACCAAACACCTTGAAAAAGACGAAAGTTGTCTATGCTATGGAGGTCAGACACATTGGGCTAGAGCCTCACCCAACTTTGCAGGGTGAAGGGTCTGAGGTACTGGATGGACATACGCTGGTCAGGAGGGTTCAATTAGTCCCAATAAAAGGGAGTCTAGTCATATTAACACGCACACATAATATGTGAAATGCGGCTGGCCGAGCCCATAGAGTTGTTTACGAGGACCATGAGATCAGTATTTAATAGAGAGATAAAGAAAGAATGTGAAGGGGGGGGGGGAGGGAGAAGGAGGTGTTTGAAGAGAGGGGGGGGGAGAGGTAGAAAGGGAAGACAGGTGGAATGGGAAGAAGATGAGAGGTGGAGAAGGAGAGAACAGTCAGGGGGACATTGAGAGAGTGGGTGCAGATGGGGTGGGAGAGGTGTGACAGGGAGGGGAGAGAGAGGGATGTTGGATAGAAAAGTGGAGAGGGTGAGAAAGGGGGAAGATTAAGAGAGATGAGATGGGGAGAGGGAGCATCTTAGGGAAGACAGTTGGTGAGGGGGAGGAGAAGGGAGATATAAAGAGAGGCGAGATAAGGGAGGAGAGACGGGGGAGATTTGGAGAAAGTAAGAGTGGAGAAGGGAGAAGAGAGACCCGGGCGCAGCCGGGGTATACCTCCACTAGTACATATAAATGTAAACAAATTAGAATGAAGACTGGAGAAAGCAGCACTAGGGGCCTCACCTTAACACCGCTACACCACAAACAATTATTAATTGTAGAATTAGTCAACTTTATGTTAGTATTGACTCCAGAGCCTGGCGGAGGGTTAACCTGCGGCCCTCTACGGCGCCATTGTTTACAATTTGCATATATATTGAAGCTTCCCTAATAAAGCTACGATATTTGCATGCATATTAATGACAAGTTACAGTAAATATCTGAATTAATGACATTGCTCGTATTTACTCCTGTATATGTATTTACGCTTAAGCTCCTGGGCTCCGCCTGTGACTCGTAGTTCGTGTTTTGGTTAGCTGTTGCTCCTTTAGCTAATGCGACCCCTCCTGAAGTTGGGAAGGAAGTTTTCCTACACTGTGTGGTCAGTGTAGCTGGCTTCTCTCCCTCACTCCTACACTGTGCGGTCAGTGTAGCTGGCTTCTCTCCCTCACTCCTACACTGTGTGGTCAGTGTAGCTGGCTTCTCTCCCTCACTCCTACACTGTGTGGTCAGTGTAGTTGGCTTCTCTCCCTCACTCCTACACTGTGTGGTCAGTGTAGATGGCTTCTCTCCCTCACTCATACACTGTGTGGTCAGTGTAGCTGGCTTCTCTCCCTCACTCCTACACTGTGTGGTCAGTGTAGCTGGCTTCTCTCCCTCACTCCTACACTGTGTGGTCAGTGTAGCTGGCTTCTCTCCCTCACTCCTACACTGTGCGGTCAGTGTAGTTGGCTTCTCTCCCTCACTCCTACACTGTGCGGTCAGTGTAGATGGCTTCTCTCCCTCACTCCTACACTGTGCGGTCAGTGTAGATGGCTTCTCTCCCTCACTCCTACACTGGGTGGCCAGTGTAGCTGGCTTCTCTCCCTCACTCCTACACTGTGTGGTCAGTGTAGCTGGCTTCTCTCCCTCACTCCTACACTGTGTGGTCAGTGTAGCTGGCTTCTCTCCCTCACTCCTACACTGTGTGGTCAGTGTAGCTGGCTTCTCTCCCTCACTCCTACACTGTGTGGTCAGTGTAGCTGGCTTCTCTCCCTCACTCCTACACTGTGTGGTCAGTGTAGCTGGCTTCTCTCCCTCACTCCTACACTGTGTGGTCAGTGTAGCTGGCTTCTCTCCCTCACTCCTACACTGTGTGGTCAGTGTAGCTGGCTTCTCTCCCTCACTCCTACACTGTGTGGTCAGTGTAGCTGGCTTCTCTCCCTCACTCCTACACTGTGTGGTCAGTGTAGCTGGCTTCTCTCCCTCACTCCTACACTGTGTGGTCAGTGTAGCTGGCTTCTCTCCCTCACTCCTACACTGTGTGGTCAGTGTAGCTGGCTTCTCTCCCTCACTCCTACACTGTATGTCTAGTGTAGCTGGCCGTGTCTCAGTACTCAGTCACTGTAGTCAACCACTATGCTGTCAGTGTTGCCACAGTCACTGTAGTCAACTACTATGCTGCCAGTGTTGCCACAGTCACTGTAGTCAACTACTATGCTGCCAGTGTTGCCACAGTCACTGTAGTCAACTACTATGCTGCCAGTGTTGCCACAGTCACTGTAGTCAACTACTATGCTGCCAGAGTTGCCACAGTCACTGTAGTCAACCAGTATGCTGCCAGTGTTGCCACAGTCACTGTAGTACACCACTATGCTGCCAGAGTTGCCACAGTCACTGTAGTCAACCAGTATGCTGCTAGTGTTGCCACAGTCATTGTAGTCAACCACTATGCTGCCAGAGTTGCCACAGTCACTGTAGTCAACCAGTATGCTGCCAGTGTTGCCACAGTCACTGTAGTACACCACTATGCTGCCAGTGTTGCCACAGTCACTGTAGTCAACCACTATGCTGCCAGAGTTGCCACAGTCACTATAGACAACCACTATGCTGCCAGTGTTGAAACAGTCACTGTAGTCAACTACTATGCTGCCAGTGTTGCCACAGTCACTGTAGTCAACCACTATACGTACGCGTAGTTCGAGGGAGGGGGTAGACGTACCGTGCGCGCTCCGTTAAAATCGTGACATTAACAGGGATTCGTAGGACTACTGCCGTGGACTACTGATTACAGACATAACAAAGTGCATAGTGACCGCTGGAAAATAGAAAATAGTCATTAACAATAGAACTTTGTGTTAAATAGAGAATAAACGGGAGACCACGTGTGAGCCAGTGAACGAGGCTTTGTGTACATGCGTGTATTAGGATAAAAAAAAACGAAACAAAAAAAATAGTGAACGGTGATTCGTGGAACAGTGATGTGGAACGGGTATCACAACAACATATAAGTTGGAAGTGAATATTATAAATATAGAACACTAGAAATATAGAATAGTGGCAAGAGGCGGCATCAGTGGTTATAAATCGGGTAACTGGAAACTGGTGATATCAACCTGGGCCACAAGAGGTCACCTGTACTGACCGGGGGACCAGCCTCGCTACCCTACGCTAAGTACCTGCCATAAAGTTTGAACAAAATAACACACATAATATTACAAATATACGATATACATATAATATTATAATATTAAACATATAAATATATATACATATATATTGTTACAAATATACAATATACATATAATATTATAAATATATAGATATATACAACAAAACAAGGCAAAATGGGAGTAAATAAACAAATTTGTGGCCACTGTAACAACTCCTTAAAGACGAAGGTAACGGGAATTGAATGTTATATCTGTAAGACTAGATTCCATTCGGCTTGTACAGGAGTGAGTAACACTACGGCACTGAGAGATGGCCACTTGCTCTGGGTGTGTAAAAATGACCTGCCAGCTTGGAATATCCTAAAAAACCTTCTAGATAACATGACGCATGATCGGAAAACATCATTCATTGGAAGCCTACCAGCCATCCAGAAGGAGTGGGAAAGGAACAACAATTCTAATATACAAGGGGCGGAGGCTATAGTCAGGGATGAAACTGAGGCTGAAACTCAGGAAGTTGCAAACTCTGACTCAGTAGGCCTGGATGTAGATGACATTAAACTAGAAAGTGTACCTGACAGCTCGATAGGTACAGACAACACGACGGTTCTCGATAGAGCAATTCAGAACAGAAGGACAGACTTATGCAAATTTTATGCAAAGGGCATATGCAGACATAGATATGCTGGTAATAAGAAAGGATTAGAATGCAGTTACCAACATCCCAAAAAATGTTTAAATATGCTTAGGAAAGGTGAGTGTCGATTTGGATCAATATGTAGGTTTTTCCATCCTGACATGTGCCAAACCTCACTGGAGGACAGAAAATGCTATGACCTTAGCTGCCCACACTTTCACGTGAAAGGCACGGAACGCTACATAAAGAGTGGCAAGCAGGATAATGAATTTGGAGGAAACTCTATAAATTTTTTATACCAGACCGGCAGAGAATTCAAAAGGAGCAGCATGGAGAGTGTATGGAACTGGATGCCAGATCCACTGGCATTTCAGAATTACAGATACAATTACCCACCGAAAGGGAACTACAACTACGACAGAAAACTGCCCTACAACAATCAGTACTGGTCAGAACGAACTCATTATGTCCACGATTAATGGACGTGCCGAAAAAGTCTCCCATTCAAACTATCACTAATAGAGTAACCTCATTCATCTTTGCCAACATACAAGGACTGAAAACAAGAACAAACAACAAAGTACAGTTCATAAATGGCCTCCTCACGGAGTCAAATGCAGTATTTGGAGCTTTCACAGAAACCCATGCAGGGGAATTGTTGGACAGTGAGATCTGGATTCCAGGATATAACCTATACAGGTGTGATAGGAAAATTAGGTCACATGGAGGAGTGGGTCTGTATATTAGGGAAGACCTTGTATGCTCGGAGCTCCTAAACGTTACAAATGAGGTGGTAGAGGTACTGGGATTAAAAATAGAGAAAATAAATTTAGTGATTATACTAATATACAAACCGCCAGATGCAACGGCTGAGGAATTCACAGAACAGATAAGCAAAATAGAGAATAGCCTTGATAATTTGGAGAACCCGATACCTGATATTATTTTCCTAGGTGACTTCAACTTGCCTAGTCTCAGGTGGAAAATAGCAAACAATAATATTATACCAGGAAATCTATCAGGACCTAACCAACCACAGATTAGAGAACTACTTAGATTCTGTGACAAATTTTCACTCAATCAGCAGATATCGGAGCCAACGAGAAATGAAAATATTCTAGATCTGGTCTTTACGAACAATGAAGACATTATCAGAGACATTACGATATCAGATACCACATACTCAGATCAGAAACTCATTGAAGTGCAAACGACCATCAATACTCAGAATAGACCTAAAACGTTGATAAAGCGAGAGGGGCTATTCAGTAAATTCAATTTTAATAATAAAAGGATAGACTGGGAGATAATAAACAGGGAACTTACAAACATTCCATGGGGAACTGTTCTAAATAATACAAGTCCTACAGAAGGAATAGAAAAACTTACTTCAGAAGCGTATCAAGTCTGTCTGAAACATGTTCCTTTGAGGAAAGCCAGAAAGAGATCTAACGTAGAAAGAGAACGCAGACGACACTATAAACGCAGGAAAAAAATAACGGAACTGCTTATGCAGACACGAATTTCCCGTCAAAGAAGGAATAATTTAAATAGGGAGATTGAGGAAATCGAGCGGAAATTGAAACACTCATATGAAACTGAAGAAAGGCAGTTAGAACAGAAAGCAATTCAGGAAATAAAGAAAAATCCAAAATATTTCTTCTCATATGCGAAATCAAAAGCAAAAACCACTGCCAGTATTGGACCTATTCGTACAAGTGAAGGTTCATACACGGAGGATGACAAAGAAATTAGTGAAATCCTAAAAAAGCAGTATGAGGACATGTTTAGCACTCCAATAAACAACATGAAGGTGGAAGATCCAGACATTTTCTTTATGCGGGATATTCAAACCCCGGTAAATATAACTGATATAAACACGAGCGCACTAAATTTTGAAAAAGAAATTGAAAACATGCCCATGCACTCGGCCCCAGGTCCAGACTCATGGAATTCAATATTTATAAAGAAATGCAAAGTGCCGGTAGCACAGGCACTCAGTATAGTGTGGAGGAAGAGCTTGGACACGGGGGAGATACCAGATGCACTTAAAGTAGCAGACATAGCCCCTCTACACAAGGGAGGGAGCAAAGCATTGGCAAAAAATTATAGACCAGTTGCACTAACATCGCACATCATAAAAGTATTTGAGAGAGTGATTAGGAGTCAGGTCACCAATTTCATGGAGACCAATGACCTTCATAACCCAGGCCAACATGGATTTCGAGCGGGAAGATCGTGCCTCTCACAGCTACTTGAGCACTACGACAAAGTCACTGAGGCATTAGAAGAGAAACAGAATGCTGATGTGATATACACGGACTTCGCAAAGGCCTTCGATAAAGGTGACCATGGCGTGATAGCACACAAAATGAAGTCAATGGGAATAACCGGTAAAGTAGGACGCTGGATACTCAGTTTTCTGTCAAACAGGACTCAGCGAGTAACTGTCAACCATATAAAATCTAGTCCAAGTGCAGTGAAAAGCTCTGTACCTCAGGGTACAGTCCTTGCACCACTGCTTTTCCTTATTCTCATATCAGATATAGACAAAAATACAAGTCACAGCTTCGTATCATCCTTTGCAGATGACACAAAAATCAGTATGAAAATTACCTCGGCTGAGGACATTGAAAAACTTCAAGCTGATATTAATAAAGTTTTCGACTGGGCATCAGAAAATAACATGATGTTTAACAGTGATAAATTCCAGGTACTCAGGTACGGTAAAAATGAGGACCTTAAACATAATACAGAGTACAAAACACAATCAAATGTACCCATAGTAGGAAAACAGCATGTAAAGGATTTGGGAATAATAATGTCGGACGACCTAACGTTTAAGGAGCATAACCAAGCAAATATTGCGACAGCCAGAAAAATGATAGGATGGATTACGAGAACTTTCAAATCCAGGGATCCCATCACAATGGTTGTACTCTTCAAGGCACTTGTGTTGTCCCGTCTTGAGTACTGCTCAGTACTCACTTCCCCCTTCAAAGCAGGAGAGATTGCTGAAATAGAGGGAATACAGAGAACATATACGGCACGCATAGACGCAATAAAGCACCTAAATTATTGGGATCGTCTCAAAGCCCTCCAAATGTACTCACTAGAAAGAAGACGAGAGAGATATCAAATAATATACACCTGGAAGATACTGGAGGGCCAAGTACCAAATCTACACAGTAAAATAACAACGTACTGGAGTGAACGACATGGAAGAAAATGTAGAATAGAACCAATGAAGAGCAGAGATGCCATAGGCACAATCAGAGAACACTGTATAAACATCAGAGGTCCGCGGTTGTTCAACGTCCTCCCAGCAAGCATAAGAAATATTGCCGGAACAACCGTGGACATTTTCAAGAGGAAACTAGATTTATTCCTCCAAGGAGTGCCGGACCAACCGGGCTGTGGTGGGTATGTGGGCCTGCGGGCCGCTCCAAGCAACAGCCTGGTGGACCAAACTCTCACAAGTCGAGCCTGGCCTCGGGCCGGGCTTGGGGAGTAGAAGAACTCCCAGAACCCCATCAACCAGGTATCAACCAGGTATCAACTATGCTGCCAGTGTTGCCACAGTCACTGTAGTCATCCACTATGCTGCCAGAGTTACCACAGTCACTGTAGTCAACCACTATGCTGCCAGAGTTGCAACAGTCACTGTAGTCAACCACTATGCTGCCAGAGTTGCCACAGTCACTGTAGTCAACCACTACGCTGCCAGTGTTGCCACAGTCACTGTAGTCATCCACTATGCTGCCAGAGTTACCATAGTCACTGTAGTCAACCACTATGCTGCCAGAGTTGCAACAGTCACTGTAGTCAACCACTATGCTGCCAGAGTTGCCACAGTCACTGTAGTCAACCACTATGCTGCCAGTGTTGCCACAGTCACTGTAGTCATCCACTATGCTGCCAGAGTTACCACAGTCACTGTAGTCAACCACTATGCTGCCAGAGTTGCCACAGTCACTGTAGTCAACCACTATGCTGCCAGAGTTGCCACAGTCACTGTAGTCAACCACTATGCTGCCAGTGTTGTTACAGTCACTGTAGTCAACCACCATGCTGCCAGAGTTGCCACAGTCACTGTAGTCAACCACCATGCTGCCAGTGTTGGCACAGTCACTGTAGTCATCCACTATGCTGCCAGAGTTGCAACAGTCACTGTAGTCAACCACTATGCTGCCAGAGTTGCCACAGTCACTGTAGTCAACCACTATGCTGCCAGTGTTGCCACAGTCACTGTAGTCATCCACTATGCTGCCAGAGTTACCACAGTCACTGTAGTCAACCACTATGCTGCCAGAGTTGCCACAGTCACTGTAGTCAACCACTATGCTGCCAGAGTTGCCACAGTCACTGTAGTCAACCACTATGCTGCCAGTGTTGTTACAGTCACTGTAGTCAACCACCATGCTGCCAGAGTTGCCACAGTCACTGTAGTCAACCACTATGCTGCCAGTGTTGGCACAGTCACTGTAGTCATCCACTATGCTGCCAGAGTTACCACAGTCACTGTAGTCAACCACTATGCTGCCAGAGTTGCCACAGTCACTGTAGTCAACCACTATGCTGCCTGTGTTGGCACAGTCACTGTAGTCATCCACTATGCTGCCAGAGTTACCACAGTCACTGTAGTCAACCACTATGCTGCCAGAGTTGCCACAGTCACTGTAGTCAACCACTATGCTGCCAGAGTTGCCACAGTCACTGTAGTCAACCACTATGCTGCCAGTGTTGCCACAGTCACTGTAGTCAACCACTATGCTGCCAGTGTTGTTACAGTCACTGTAGTCAACCACCATGCTGCCAGAGTTGCCTTGGGTCGCCATGTTTCATGAACCGTTTTGTTGATTCCATTCGAGCATTGACAAATATATTTTCCTCAGCGTTATGTATTATTGATTGTCCTACATTGTACAGGACATAAAACAACAAACAATATCAAAGCAACACTAACACTAACAATAAACATTGGAGATAATGAAGTGTGTTAAAAGCTGTTATATATTGAGTCTAACAATAATTAATTGATAGCGTTGATAATAACGAAAGCATTTAGAGTTTTATTTTGCCATACAAATTTTTGTTAAAACTTTTATTTATAACTAAATAGGACTCTTAATTTATCTAGCAAGTTCTCTTATATCAGACATTGAGGCTCATAATACTGATTAAAGATCGCAGTTGAAAGTTATAGTATGGGAAATTAGATTTTTAATGACCTCAAAGTATAATTATTTTATAAACTAATTATTGGTGTAATTTCACTTTGCATAATAGTGTTAATCAGGCCCGCCTGAAGCTTAGTTTGTGTTCAGGATGAGTCATACTGTCTCCCTTATGATGCCTTAAGCCATAGTCCTCTGACTGTCTTCCTCAGTAGTCCTCTGACTGTCTGCCTCAGTAGTCCTCTGACTGTCTTCCTCAGTAGTTCTCTGACTGTCTTCCTCAGTAGTTCTCTGACTGTCTTCCTCAGTAGTTCTCTGCTGTCTTCCTCAGTAGTTCTCTGACTGTCTTCCTCATTAGTTCTCTGACTGTCTTCCTCAGTAGTTCTCTGACTGTCTTCCTCAGTCATGCAGTGAGTGGCCAGCATACAGTGAGCGGCCAGCATGCAGTGAGTGGCCAGCATGCAGTGAGTGGCCAGCATGTAGTGAGTGACCAGCATGCACTGAGTGGCCAGCATGCAGTGAGTGGCCAGCATGCAGTGAGTGGCAAGCATGCCGTGAGTGGCCAGCATGCAGTGAGTAACCAGCATGCAGTGAGTGGCCAGCATGCAGTGAGTGGCCAGCATGCAGTGAGTGGCCAGCATGTAGTGAGTGGCCAGCATGTAGTGAGTGGCCAGCATGCAGTGAGTGGCCAGCATGTAGTGAATGGCCAGCATGAAGTGAGTGGCCAGCATACAGTGAGTGGCCAGCATGCAGTGAGTGGCCAGCATGTAGTGAGTGGCCAGCATGTAGTGAGTGGCCAGCATGCAGTGAGTGGCCAGCATGTAGTGAGTGGCCAGCATGCAGTGAGTGGCCAGCATACAGTGAGTGGCCAGCATACAGTGAGTGGCCAGCATGCAGTGAGTGGCCAGCATACAGTGAGTGGCCAGCATGCAGTGAGTGGCCAGCATACAGTGAGTGGCCAGCATACAGTGAGTGGCCAGCAGGTAGTGAGTGGCCAGCATGTAGTGAGTGGCCAGCATGCAGTGAGTGGCCAGCATGCAGTGAGTGGCCAGCATGCAGTGAGTGGCCAGCATGTAGTGAGTGGCCAGCATGCAGTGAGTGGCCAGCATGCAGTGAGTGGCTAGCATGCAGTGAGTGGCCAGCATGTAGTGAGTGGCCAGCATGCAGTGAGTGGCCAGCATGCCGTGAGTGGCCAGCATGTAGTGAGTGGCCAGCATGCAGTGAGTGGCCAGCATACAGTGAGTGGCCAGCATGCAGTGAGTGGCCAGCATGTAGTGAGTGGCCAGCATACAGTGAGTGGCCAGCATGCAGTGAGTGACCAGCATGTATTGAGTGGCCAGCATACAGTGAGTGGCCAGCATGTAGTGAGTGGCTAGCATGCAGTGAGTGGCCAGCATACAGTGAGTGGCCAGCATGCAGTGAGTGGCCAGCATGTAGTGAGTGGCCAGCATACAGTGAGTGGCCAGCATACAGTGAGTGGCCAGCATACAGTGAGTGGCCAGCATGTAGTGAGTGGCCAGCATACAGTGAGTGGCCAGCATGTAGTGAGTGGCCAGCATGCAGTGAGTAACCAGCATGCAGTGAGTAGCCAGCATGCAGTGAGTGGCCAGCATGCAGTGAGTGGCCAGCATGCAGTGAGTGGCCAGCATGCAGTGAGTGGCCAGCATGCAGTGAGTAACCAGCATGCAGTGAGTAGCCAGCATGCAGTGAGTAACCAGCATGCAGTGAGTAGTCAGCATGCAGTGAGTAACCAGCATGCAGTGAGTAGCCAGCATGCAGTGAGTGGCCAGCATGCAGTGAGTGGCCAGCATGCAGTGAGTAGCCAGCATGCAGTGAGTGGCCAGCATGCAGTGAGTGGCCAGCATGTAGTGAGTGGCCAGCATGTAGTGAGTGGCCAGTATGTAGTGAGTGGCCAGCATGAAGTGAGTGGCCAGCATACAGTGAGTGGCCAGCATGTAGTGAGTGACCAGCATGTAGTGAGTGGCCAGCATGAAGTGAGTGGCTGTTACCTATCGTTCGTTACGGCTCGTGACCCTACAGCAGCCAAGCTTTAATTACGTCTAGGGATACCACTGCTGCTCTCTAAAGCGGGTCACCAGTATAACCCCTTGATAAGTAATGAGCACATACATAAAACTCTTCCTTTAGGACTGAAGAATAGATACAAAATATTATATAGATATATATTCAAGACAGTATAATATCAAAACACAGATGGTTAAGTTAACTTATACAATAAATGAAAGTATTGTCATTTCACGTAAAATATAATAGTAAATATGGCACAACAAGAAATAACAGACTTATCTCCCACATGTTACTCCTCCTGGTTCCCCGAAGCTACTGAACTCTCGCTCTGTCGCCACCTACATTCTCACCTCCCGTCTGCCTCATTTCCAGGATGAGGGATGGAAACTAAGGACTTTTTAATATTTTAAACTAATTGAACAACCACTTGTTCTCAAAACACACAAGAATGCAATTTACAGATAATAGTTACTTACAAAATATATAAGTATAATGCCACCTGTTTAATTACAGTATATAAACAATTTCCTAACTAAATAAAAGTGACATCTGGAACTCTCAACTGAACAGGTCCAGCTTTCCCGTATCAATCAGGTAATAGACGTGTGCAAAGGCAACCGCGCTCCTGTCCACTGACGCTTCCACACCACACGATAATTTACTAAAACACAATGTGTGTACATATACAGGCAATGATATAATGGAAACAAAAATGCTATTTCAAATTTATATACGTATTCTGCTAGGAGTACGTAACACTTCCACCTCCAAGAAAAAAAATGCAATAGATTGAAGATCAATGGCATTTTTTCAAAGTAAAATGGATGACACTTGAGATTTATGGTATTAATTACACCAAACATGTAAAAGTAATTTGAACACATTTCTGGACAAAAATGAAAACACTCCAAATATAGTCTTACAGGAAACTCAGAAATTTCAGTCTTATGACTATGTTCTACATATGTGTCACTGGAGTATGCAAATTTATCTCTCCAAGGGACTATCTCATTTATTTCACTTTGTTTCAGATCATATTTCACACTCCTATCTACAACATTATCATTATTAGCATGAATAGAATTGTCAATAAAGGTAGCTGCTTTCACACAGTTATCATGGCAATTTAGCTTTTCATTTGTTTCTACTATTTCTCCAAGATCAGTTCCGTATTTCCATGTGATCCCTTTTCCACATGGTGAGTTTTTCCAAGACAGACTCCATTTTCCATTACTCCCTTTTTCTGGAGCTGAACTGCTTAATTGAAACTGACTGGATATTGAGTAGATTTGGGACTTCTCCTGGGTATGCTCTGACACAGACATCTGCTCTTCATCACTCTTGATCCTCTGTGGAACACATACTCTCGCCCAATGGATACTAAAATTAGAGAAATTAGCATTAAACCTCACAATTATGCATAAAACTTTCCCATTCATAGAACCTTCCGAAACACAAGACACCGACTTATCAAACCTTTGACCTTCAAACCAAGAAATACAACCCAAGATAAGTGCAAAGACTACCTGATCGAACTGACTCAGATGATCCATAAGGAACACAGAAATCAATTGCCTCATAACTCTGTCATAACGATCAGTGAAAGAAAACAGGCATATGCCTAGGCACCATATCTCAATCATAACTCCGAAGACAAGTTCACACCCCCTGATGGTGAACTTGAACACAACACACACTTTCATCAACCGTCTAGTCTTCCAAAAGACTAAATAAAACATGCCGAAAACTTTACAACCCTCACCATCACTTCCCAAGTGATTTACGTCTGATGACAACCAATCAACCAAGAGGTTTAAGGGTCTTAACATCTTGAAGATGCACAGCAGATTACCTGAGAAACGCCCAAGGATAATCTGTAACCTTTCATACTGATTAACTCTAGGTAGGATAACCTTATCCTCCAACTTGAAATACACACCTGGAGCCTCAAACATCTGCTCCCCAGTATGATTTAATCCTTCACCCACAATATGACTCTGAAAGTCAACTCCAATATGACTCTGAAAGTCAACTCCAATATGACTCTGAAAGTCAACACCACACTTGAGTGAAACATACACTTTTATCACTCGTGCATCAAAATTAATTTGATCTGAATATAGAGACACTGCTCTAGTATAACTCACCACTTCCTCAGAACTGGATGCACAACCTACTTGAGTAAACTCTCTCTGCTCAACCACAAGGCTTGACAAAGATGTCCCACAGTCCATTACTTCACAAGAAAATGGCTCCTGCAGAATAAAAGTAGATTTCAACATCCTACATACACTCTGACTCAATGTACACAATGAGAAATACTTACTCCACATAGAATAAGAATCACAACTCCGCAACTTAGATCCAAATGCTACTCTACCACTCTTAATGATTTCACCAAAATTTCCTCCCATGACTTCTGGAGCTGCTTGGAGTACTGTCTGCTCACAATCAATAATATCACTACCAAGCTGGGTCACATCCTCACAGACAACTGAAGAGGGAGGCTCAATGGGTCTCCATCTACTCAACAGAAGCTGATCCTCTGGCTGCTTTCCCACACTCTCCAAAACTGGATCTACAGTACAGACTGTCTCCTTGCTTCTCTCTGAAATCTTAGGGTCAGTTCTACTCAATGCACATAAATGAAGGGAATCTGAAACGAGCGGGCAAGTAACAGGTAGTTTGACCTCCTCCCCTATTATATCACCTTGACTAGGGTGAGGCGGGGCCTCTACAACGGACTTACTCTCGACAACTGATTCGAAACTTGGAGTGAGCGGGAATACTTCTGCCAACCCGACATCTTGTCCTAAACCATTCACTTGGCTGGAATACAGAGTCGTGGCTTTTAAGTTTCTCTCAACTCCTGGCACAACGTTCGTAGTGAGCGGGCAAGACAATGGTACATGGACATCCTTTCCCAATTTATTGGAATAAAGCAGAGTCATAGTATCAGGCTTACTCTCAACAACTAAATCGGCCACACAGGAATCTGGAACAACCACATCCCACTTCTCCACTGAAGGGGTACTGGTTACTGGAACAAATGCTTGAGTAACAACATCAGAACTGACAACTGGATTTATAATAGTACTGACATCAGCACAGGTAGAATGGACAAAACCATCTTCTACAACAGGTTCATTCATAGAACTAACTTCAGCACAGGCAGAATAAACATGGTCTGCAACGGGCTGTTTACACAAACGGGGATCAATCTCACCCACAACATGATTTATGGCCACATCATTACCCAATATAACATCCACACCTGGGATGGGCAACTGTGTACTAACACCCACAGTGCATAAACGTGGTGTAATGGTGGATCTGAAATTAATGTCTATTAGAGGTACAGTTTTACATCCTGCAACACTCTGAAGAACAACAAACTTTCCAGTATCTCTCTTTTCAACATCAGAAAGAATACTGGATGAAATTATGGTTTGGGAAGCACCTGTATCACGAAGAATAACCACTGGCTTCCACTTCCCATTAATACACAAAACTTCACCTGAAGACATATATGGTGAATACTGTTTCACCCAATTGGGGTTTACAGTTACATGTTTATTAGTAAGTTTATTTTGCACACCTCTGCAATAAATGAGACCAGTTGGTCGTAACTCAGGGTGCAATATAAAACATGAATGAATTCCATGGCCTTTTCTCTTACAATGGGAACAGGACCTTACAGTGGACACACTGGTAGAACCAACTGTAGGTTTAGAAATAACCTTATTATTATTTGACATTCCTGACAATGAAGTAGCAGGGTTAGGTTTTGTAAGAGAAGAGCTCATGGGAGTAACTGGAGTACTAGGACTGGATGGATTCTGATAAGGAGTTCGGTGAGCATTATAATTTACTCTACGACTAGACTTAGGTGAAGTGGCCGTAAACTGGGCCTTAGTCAACAACTCATGCTCATCCGCGAGCTTTGACAGCTCATAAATGTCTGTTACATTCTTTTGTTCTGCCATAAAAGTAGACAACTGGTCTGGGAGACATGACAATACTTCTTCCATTATAAGAAGATTCTTTAAAGCATCAAAGTCAGTGACTGAAAGTGACTTTAACCATCTGTTACAAAAATTCGTCTTCTGACGAGTAAAATCTGCTATTGTCTGATCCCTTATCCTCCTTAGATTTCTAAACTTTTGCCTGTGTGCCTCTGGATTTAACTGGTAAGCATTTAAGATGCTTTTCTTTACAAATTCATAATCAAAACTATGAGCGTCAGGTAGGGATGTGAAAACCTCCTGACTACGCCCCTTAAATTGAGACTGCATAATGGCTACCCACTGATCCCTTGGCCAGTTCATACTGATGGCAATTTTATAAAAATGTGCAAAGAAAACCTCAGGATCCTCCTCATTGAACTTTGGTAACTCTATATACTTATGCGTCCTGATGGGATTATTATCACTATTTATTGAAACATTACTAGTATTTCCATGCCCAGCTGCCATACGCTGTGATTCAAGCCTGAAGTTAGTGTCAGCCATTTGTTGTTGAATCTCTAATTGCCTAGTTTGTTCCTTTTGAGCTTCAAGTTCTAATATTCTCTGTTCTTTTTGAGCGTCAAGCTCTAATTGGCGAGCTTCTAACTCAAGACGCTTTAACGTCATCTGATCACTCGACTCCTCTCTTAACTCTTCTAGAAATTCTTCATCTAACTCTCCATTCTCAACAAAATGTGTCACAATGACTTTCAATATTTGGACTTTAACCATTCTATTGTTGGCGGTCAAATCCAACTGATTTGCCATTTGTATTAACTCAGTCTTTTTAAGGCTCTGAATCCTTTCAAAGTCTGGGTGAGCCACCAACGCTGCAACTTTCTCCTCCATCGTTACTAACACTTGGCACTTGATTCACAACAATAATTAAAAACAATGGCACTGCACTGCACTTCACTGTAAAATTGTCACCTCACTGAAAATTCGCTTGGCCTCACTGAACAAACAAAATATATAGGATGACTTACCTCAAAATCGTGAAACGTTGTTACTTGACACACAGGAAGGCTTGCTTGGCACATGGAATAGTTCTTAAGAAACACACAGACACTTGACACAATGGTACCTAGGAAGGCAAGGTTAGATTAGCATAATTAAGGTTAAGTGGGAACAATATTTCCCGGCACAGGCCCCCATAACTCTTTGTTACCTATCGTTCGTTACGGCTCGTGACCCTACAGCAGCCAAGCTTTAATTACGTCTAGGGATACCACTGCTGCTCTCTAAAGCAGGTCACCAGTATAACCCCTTAAAGTAATGAGCACATAAATAAAACTCTTCCTTTAGGACTGAAGAATAGATACAAAATATTATATAGATATATATTCAAGACAGTATAATATAAAAACACAGATGGTTAAGTTAACTTATACAATAAATGAAAGTATTGTCATTTCACGTAAAATATAATAGTAAATATGGCACAACAAGAAATAACAGACTTATCTCCCACATGTTACTCCTGGTTCCCCGAAGCTACTGAACTCTCGCTCTGTCGCCACCCACATTCTCACCTCCCGTCTGCCTCATCCCAGGATGAGAGATGGAAACTAAGGACTTTTTAATATTTTAAACTAATTGAACAACCACTTGTTCTCAAAACACACAAGAATGCAATTTACAGATAATAGTTACTTACAAAATATATTAGTATAATGCCACCTGTTTAATTACAGTATATAAACAATTTCCTAACTAAATAAAAGTGACATCTGGAACTCTCAACTGAACAGGTCCAGCTTTCCCGTATCAATCAGGTAATAGACGTGTGCAAAGGCAACCGCGCTCCTGTCCACTGACGCTGCCACACCACACGATAATTTACTAAAACACAATGTGTGCACATATACAGGCAATGATATAATGGAAACAAAAATGCTATTTCAAATTTATATCATATTCTGCTAGGAGTACGTAACAGTGGCCAGCATACAGTGAGTGGCCAGCATGTAGTGAGTGGCCAGCATGTAGTGAGTGGCCAGCATGCAGTGAGCGGCCAGCATGTAGTGAGTGGCCAGCATGCAGTGAGTGGCCAGCATGTAGTGAGTCGCCAGCATGTAGTGAGTGGCCAGAATGTAGTGAGTGGCCAGCATGTAGTGAGTGGCCAGCATGTAGTGAGTGGCCAGCATGTAGTGAGTGGCCAGCATGTAGTGAGTGGCCAGCATGTAGTGAGTGGCCAGCATACAGTGAGTGGCCAGCATGCAGTGAGTGTCCACCATACAGTGAGCGGCCAGCATGCAGGGAGTGGCCAGCATACAGTGAGTGGCCAGCATGCAGTGAGTGGCCAGCATACAGTGAGTGGCCAGCATACAGTGAGTGGCCAGCATGTAGTGAGTGGCCAGCATGTAGTGAGTGGCCAGCATGCAGTGAGTGGCCAGCATGCAGTGAGTGGCCAGCATACAGTGAGTGGCCAGCATGCAGTGAGTGGCCAGCATACAGTGAGTGGCCAGCATGTAGTGAGTGGCCAGCATACAGTGAGTGGCCAGCATGTAGTGAGTGGCCAGCATGTAGTGAGTGGCCAGCATGCAGTGAGTGGCCAGCATGCAGTGAGTGGCCAGCATGCAGTGAGTGGCCAGCATACAGTGAGTGGCCAGCATGCAGTGAGTGGCCAGCATGCAGTGAGTGGCCAGCATACAGTGAGTGGCCAGCATACAGTCAGTGGCCAGCATGTAGTGAGTGGCCAGCATGCAGTGAGTGGCCAGCATGCAGTGAGTGGCCAGCATTTAGTGAGTGGCCAGCATGCAGTGAGTGGCCAGCATGCAGTGAGTGGCCAGCATGTAGTGAGTGGCCAGCATGCAGTGAGTGACCAGCATGCAGTGAGTGGCCAGCATGCAGTGAGAGGCCAGCATGTAGTGAGTGGCCAGCATACAGTGAGTGGCCAGCATGTAGTGAGTAGCCAGCATTTAGTGAGTGGCCAGCATACATTGAGTGGCCAGCATGCAGAGAGTGGCCAGCATGCAGTGAGTGGCCAGCATGTAGTGAGTGGCCAGCATGCAGTGAGTGGCCAGCATGTAGTGAGAGGCCAGCATGTAGTGAGTGGCCAGCATACAGTGAGTGGCCAGCATACAGTGAGTGGCCAGCATACAGTGAGTGGCCAGCATGCAGTGAGTGGCCAGCATGCAGTGAGTAGCCAGCATACAGTGAGTGGCCAGCATACAGTGAGTGGCCAGCATGTAGTGAGTGACCAGCATACAGTGAGTGGCCAGCAAGCAGTTAGTGGCCAGCATGCAGTGAGTGGCCAGCATGCAGTGAGTGGCCAGCATACAGTGAGTGGTCAGCATGTAGTGAGTGGCCAGCAAGCAGTGAGTGGCCAGCGTGCAGTGAGTGGCCAGCATGCAGTGAGTGGCCAGCATACAGTGAGTGGCCAGCATACAGTGAGTGGCCAGCATGCAGTGAGTGGCCAGCATGCAGTGAGTGGCCAGCATGCAGTGAGTGGCCAGCATGCAGTGAGTGGCCAGCATACAGTGAGTGGCCAGCATACAGTGAGTGGCCAGCATGCAGTGAGTGGCCAGCATGCAGTGAGTTGGCAGCATACAGTGAGTGGCCAGCATACAGTGAGTGGCCAGCATACAGTGAGTGGCCAGCATACAGTGAGTGGCCAGCATGCAGTGAGTGACCAGCATGTAGTGAGTGGACAGCATACAGTGAGTGGCCAGCATGTAGTGAGTGGCCAGCATACAGTGAGTGGCCAGCATGCAGTGAGTGGCCAGCATGCAGTGAGTTGCCAGCATGTAGTGAGTGGCCAGCATACAGTGAGTGGCCAGCATACAGTGAGTGGCCAGCATACAGTGAGTGGCCAGCATGTAGTGAGTGGCTAGCATACAGTGAGTGGCCAGCATGTAGTGAGTGGCCAGCATGCAGTGAGTAACCAGCATGCAGTGAGTAGCCAGCATGCAGTGAGTAACCAGCATGCAGTGAGTAGCCAGCATGCAGTGAGTGGCCAGCATGCAGTGAGTGGCCAGCATGCAGTGAGTGGCCAGCATGCAGTGAGTGGCCAGCATGTAGTGAGTGGCCAGCATGTAGTGAGTGGCCAGCATGTAGTGAGTGGCCAGCATGTAGTGAGTGGCCAGCATGTAGTGAGTGGCCAGCATGTAGTGAGTGGCCAGCATGTAGTGAGTGGCCAGCATGTAGTGAGTGGCCAGCATGTAGTGAGTGGCCAGCATACAATGAGTGGCCAGCATGCAGTGAGTGTCCAGCATACAGTGAGCGGCCAGCATGCAGTGAGTGGCCAGCATACAGTGAGTGGCCAGCATGCAGTGAGTGGCCAGCATACAGTGAGTGGCCAGCATACAGTGAGTGGCCAGCATGTAGTGAGTGGCCAGCATGTAGTGAGTGGCCAGCATGCAGTGAGTGGCCAGCATACAGTGAGTGGCCAGCATGCAGTGAGTGGCCAGCATACAGTGAGTGGCCAGCATGTAGTGAGTGGCCAGCATACAGTGAGTGGCCAGCATACAGTGAGTGGCCAGCATGTAGTGAGTGGAGAGCATACAGTGAGTGGCCAGCATGTAGTGAGTGGCCAGCATGCAGTGAGTGGCCAGCATACAGTGAGTGGCCAGCATGTAGTGAGTGGCCAGCATGCAGTGAGTGACCAGTATGCAGTGAGTGGCCAGCATGCAGTGAGAGGCCAGCATGTAGTGAGTGGCCAGCATACAGTGAGTGGCCAGCATGTAGTGAGTGGCCAGCATGTAGTGAGTCGCCAGCATACATTGAGTGGCCAGTATGCAGTGAGTGGCCAGCATGCAGTGAGTGGCCAGCATGTAGTGAGTGGCCAGCATGCAGTGAGTGGCCAGCATGTAGTGAGAGGCCAGCATGTAGTGAGTGGCCAGCATACAGTGAGTGGCCAGCATGCAGTGAGTGGCCAGCATGCAGTGAGTGGCCAGAATGCAGTGAGTGGCCAGCATGCAGTGAGTGGCCAGCATGCAGTGAGTGGCCAGCATGTAGTGAGTGGCCAGCATGCAGTGAGTGGCCAGCATGCAGTAAGTGGCCAGCATGTAGTGAGTGGCCAGCATGCAGTGAGTGACCAGTATGCAGTGAGTGGCCAGCATGCAGTGAGAGGCCAGCATGTAGTGAGTGGCCAGCATACAGTGAGTGGCCAGCATGTAGTGAGTGGCCAGCATGTAGTGAGTGGCCAGCATACATTGAGTGGCCAGTATGCAGTGAGTGGCCAGCATGCAGTGAGTGGCCAGCATGTAGTGAGAGGCCAGCATGTAGTGAGTGGCCAGCATACAGTGAGTGGCCAGCATACAGTGAGTGGCCAGCATACAGTGAGTGGCCAGCATGCAGTGAGTGGCCAGCATGCAGTGAGTGGCCAGCATACAGTGAGTGGCCAGCATACAGTGAGTGGCCAGCATGTAGTGAGTGGCCAGCATACAGTGAGTGGCCAGCAAGCAGTGAGTGGCCAGCATGCAGTGAGTGGCCAGCATGCAGTGAGTGGCCAGCATACAGTGAGTGGTCAGCATGTAGTGAGTGGCCAGCAAGCAGTGAGTGGCCAGCATGCAGTGAGTGGCCAGCATGCAGTGAGTGGCCAGCATACAGTGAGTGGTCAGCATGTAGTGAGTGGCCAGCATACAGTGAGTGGCCAGCATGCAGTGAGTGGCCAGCATGCAGTGAGTTGTTAGCATACAGTGAGTGGCCAGCATACAGTGAGTGGCCAGCATACAGTGAGTGGCCAGCATGCAGTGAGTGGCCAGCATGCAGTGAGTGGCCAGCATGCAGTGAGTGGCCAGCATGTAGTGAGTGGCCAGCATGCAGTGAGTGGCCAGCATGCAGTGAGTGGCCAGCATGCAGTGAGTGGCCAGCATGTAGTGAGTGACCAGCATGCAGTTAGTGGCCAGCATGCCGTGAGTGGCCAGCATGTAGTGAGTGGCCAGCATGCAGTGAGTGGCCAGCATGCAGTGAGTGGCCAGCATACAGTGAGTGGCCAGCATGCAGTGAGTGGCCAGCATACAGTGAGTGGCCAGCATGTAGTGAGTGGCCAGCATACAGTGAGTGGCCAGCATGTAGTGAGTGGCCAGCATGTAGTGAGTGGCCAGCATGCAGTGAGTGGCCAGCATGCAGTGAGTGGCCAGCATGCAGTGAGTGGCCAGCATACAGTGAGTGGCCAGCATGCAGTGAGTGGCCAGCATGCAGTGAGTGGCCAGCATACAGTGAGTGGCCAGCATACAGTCAGTGGCCAGCATGTAGTGAGTGGCCAGCATGCAGTGAGTGGCCAGCATGCAGTGAGTGGCCAGCATTTAGTGAGTGGCCAGCATGCAGTGAGTGGCCGGCATGCAGTGAGTGGCCAGCATGTAGTGAGTGGCCAGCATGCAGTGAGTGACCAGCATGCAGTGAGTGGCCAGCATGCAGTGAGAGGCCAGCATGTAGTGAGTGGCCAGCATACAGTGAGTGGCCAGCATGTAGTGAGTAGCCAGCATTTAGTGAGTGGCCAGCATACATTGAGTGGCCAGCATGCAGAGAGTGGCCAGCATGCAGTGAGTGGCCAGCATGTAGTGAGTGGCCAGCATGCAGTGAGTGGCCAGCATGTAGTGAGAGGCCAGCATGTAGTGAGTGGCCAGCATACAGTGAGTGGCCAGCATACAGTGAGTGGCCAGCATACAGTGAGTGGCCAGCATGCAGTGAGTGGCCAGCATGCAGTGAGTAGCCAGCATACAGTGAGTGGCCAGCATACAGTGAGTGGCCAGCATGTAGTGAGTGACCAGCATACAGTGAGTGGCCAGCAAGCAGTTAGTGGCCAGCATGCAGTGAGTGGCCAGCATGCAGTGAGTGGCCAGCATACAGTGAGTGGTCAGCATGTAGTGAGTGGCCAGCAAGCAGTGAGTGGCCAGCGTGCAGTGAGTGGCCAGCATGCAGTGAGTGGCCAGCATACAGTGAGTGGCCAGCATACAGTGAGTGGCCAGCATGCAGTGAGTGGCCAGCATGCAGTGAGTGGCCAGCATGCAGTGAGTGGCCAGCATGCAGTGAGTGGCCAGCATACAGTGAGTGGCCAGCATACAGTGAGTGGCCAGCATGCAGTGAGTGGCCAGCATGCAGTGAGTTGGCAGCATACAGTGAGTGGCCAGCATACAGTGAGTGGCCAGCATACAGTGAGTGGCCAGCATACAGTGAGTGGCCAGCATGCAGTGAGTGACCAGCATGTAGTGAGTGGACAGCATACAGTGAGTGGCCAGCATGTAGTGAGTGGCCAGCATACAGTGAGTGGCCAGCATGCAGTGAGTGGCCAGCATGCAGTGAGTGGCCAGCATGTAGTGAGTGGCCAGCATACAGTGAGTGGCCAGCATACAGTGAGTGGCCAGCATACAGTGAGAGGCCAGCATGTAGTGAGTGGCTAGCATACAGTGAGTGGCCAGCATGTAGTGAGTGGCCAGCATGCAGTGAGTAACCAGCATGCAGTGAGTAGCCAGCATGCAGTGAGTAACCAGCATGCAGTGAGTAGCCAGCATGCAGTGAGTGGCCAGCATGCAGTGAGTGGCCAGCATGCAGTGAGTGGCCAGCATGCAGTGAGTGGCCAGCATGTAGTGAGTGGCCAGCATGTAGTGAGTGGCCAGCATGTAGTGAGTGGCCAGCATGTAGTGAGTGGCCAGCATGTAGTGAGTGGCCAGCATGTAGTGAGTGGCCAGCATGTAGTGAGTGGCCAGCATACAATGAGTGGCCAGCATGCAGTGAGTGTCCAGCATACAGTGAGCGGCCAGCATGCAGTGAGTGGCCAGCATACAGTGAGTGGCCAGCATGCAGTGAGTGGCCAGCATACAGTGAGTGGCCAGCATACAGTGAGTGGCCAGCATGTAGTGAGTGGCCAGCATGTAGTGAGTGGCCAGCATGCAGTGAGTGGCCAGCATACAGTGAGTGGCCAGCATGCAGTGAGTGGCCAGCATACAGTGAGTGGCCAGCATGTAGTGAGTGGCCAGCATACAGTGAGTGGCCAGCATACAGTGAGTGGCCAGCATGTAGTGAGTGGAGAGCATACAGTGAGTGGCCAGCATGTAGTGAGTGGCCAGCATGCAGTGAGTGGCCAGCATACAGTGAGTGGCCAGCATGTAGTGAGTGGCCAGCATGCAGTGAGTGACCAGTATGCAGTGAGTGGCCAGCATGCAGTGAGAGGCCAGCATGTAGTGAGTGGCCAGCATACAGTGAGT
The DNA here is from genome assembly GCF_040958095.1 of Procambarus clarkii. Classification (NCBI taxonomy): domain Eukaryota; kingdom Metazoa; phylum Arthropoda; class Malacostraca; order Decapoda; family Cambaridae; genus Procambarus; species Procambarus clarkii. The sequence goes on along the minus strand of NC_091205.1, from coordinate 7,444,378 downwards.
GGCCAGCATGTAGTGAGTGGCCAGCATGTAGTGAGTCGCCAGCATACATTGAGTGGCCAGTATGCAGTGAGTGGCCAGCATGCAGTGAGTGGCCAGCATGTAGTGAGTGGCCAGCATGCAGTGAGTGGCCAGCATGTAGTGAGAGGCCAGCATGTAGTGAGTGGCCAGCATACAGTGAGTGGCCAGCATGCAGTGAGTGGCCAGCATGCAGTGAGTGGCCAGAATGCAGTGAGTGGCCAGCATGCAGTGAGTGGCCAGCATGCAGTGAGTGGCCAGCATGTAGTGAGTGGCCAGCATGCAGTGAGTGGCCAGCATGCAGTAAGTGGCCAGCATGTAGTGAGTGGCCAGCATGCAGTGAGTGACCAGTATGCAGTGAGTGGCCAGCATGCAGTGAGAGGCCAGCATGTAGTGAGTGGCCAGCATACAGTGAGTGGCCAGCATGTAGTGAGTGGCCAGCATGTAGTGAGTGGCCAGCATACATTGAGTGGCCAGTATGCAGTGAGTGGCCAGCATGCAGTGAGTGGCCAGCATGTAGTGAGTGGCCAGCATGCAGTGAGTGGCCAGCATGTAGTGAGAGGCCAGCATGTAGTGAGTGGCCAGCATACAGTGAGTGGCCAGCATACAGTGAGTGGCCAGCATACAGTGAGTGGCCAGCATGCAGTGAGTGGCCAGCATGCAGTGAGTGGCCAGCATACAGTGAGTGGCCAGCATACAGTGAGTGGCCAGCATGTAGTGAGTGGCCAGCATACAGTGAGTGGCCAGCAAGCAGTGAGTGGCCAGCATGCAGTGAGTGGCCAGCATGCAGTGAGTGGCCAGCATACAGTGAGTGGTCAGCATGTAGTGAGTGGCCAGCAAGCAGTGAGTGGCCAGCATGCAGTGAGTGGCCAGCATGCAGTGAGTGGCCAGCATACAGTGAGTGGTCAGCATGTAGTGAGTGGCCAGCATACAGTGAGTGGCCAGCATGCAGTGAGTGGCCAGCATGCAGTGAGTTGTTAGCATACAGTGAGTGGCCAGCATACAGTGAGTGGCCAGCATACAGTGAGTGGCCAGCATGCAGTGAGTGGCCAGCATGCAGTGAGTGGCCAGCATGCAGTGAGTGGCCAGCATGTAGTGAGTTGCCAGCATGCAGTGAGTGGCCAGCATGCAGTGAGTGGCCAGCATGCAGTGAGTGGCCAGCATGTAGTGAGTGACCAGCATGCAGTTAGTGGCCAGCATGCCGTGAGTGGCCAGCATGTAGTGAGTGGCCAGCATGCAGTGAGTGGCCAGCATACAGTGAGTGGCCAGCATGCAGTGAGTGGCCAGCATGTAGTGAGTGGCCAGCATACAGTGAGTGGCCAGCAAACAGTGAGTGGCCAGCATGCAGTGAGTGGCCAGAATGTAGTGAGTGGCCAGCATGCAGTGAGTGGCCAGCATGCAGTGAGTGGCCAGCATGCAGTGAGTGGCTAGCATGTAGTGAGTGGCCAGCATGCAGTGAGTGGCCAGCATGCAGTGAGTGGCCAGCATGCAGTGAGTGGCCAGCATGTAGTGAGTGGCCAGCATGCAGTGAGTGGCCAGCATGCAGTGAGTGGCCAGCATGCAGTGAGTGGCCAGCATGTAGTGAGTGGCCAGCATGCAGTGAGTGGCCAGCATGCAGTGAGTGGCTAGCATGCAGTGAGTGGCCAGCATGCAGTGAGTGGCCAGCATGCAGTGAGTGGCCAGCATGAAGTGAGTGGCCAGCATGCAGTGAGTGGCCAGCATGCCGTGAGTGGCCAGCATGCAGTGAGTGGCTAGCATGCAGTGAGTGGCCAGCATGTAGTGAGTGGCCAGCATGCAGTGAGAGGCCAGCATGTAGTGAGTGGCCAGCATGCAGTGAGTGGCCAGCATACAGTGAGTGGCCAGCATGCAGTGAGTGGCCACCATGTAGTGAGTGGCCAGCATACAGTGAGTGGCCAGCATGCAGTGAGTGGCCAGCATGTAGTGAGTGGCCAGCATACAGTGAGTGGCCAGCATGTAGTGAGTGGCCAGCACCCAGTGAGTGGCCAGCATGCAGTGAGTGGCCAGCATGTAGTGAGTGGCCAGCATACAGTGAGTGGCCAGCATGTAGTGAGTGGCTAGCATGCAGTGAGTGGCCAGCATACAGTGAGTGGCCAGCATGTAGTGAGTGGCCAGCATACAGTGAGTGGCCAGCATGTAGTGAGTGGCCAGCATACAGTGAGTGGCCAGCATGCAGTGAGTGGCCAGCATGTAGTGAGTGGCAAGCATACAGTGAGTGGCCAGCATGTAGTAAGTGGCTAGCATGCAGTGAGTGGCCAGCATACAGTGAGTGGCCAGCATGTAGTGAGTGGCCAGCATACAGTGAGTGGCCAGCATGTAGTGAGTGGCCAGCATACAGTGAGTGGCCAGCATGCAGTGAGTGGCCAGCATGTAGTGAGTGGCCAGCATACAGTGAGTGGCCAGCATACAGTGATTGGCCAGCATACAATGAGTGGCCAGCATGCAGTGAGTGGCCAGCATGTAGTGAGTGGCCAGCATGCAGTGAGTGGCCAGCATACAGTGAGTGGCCAGCATACAGTGAGTGGCCAGCATACAGTGAGTGGCTAGCATGCAGTGAGTGGCCAGCATGCAGTGAGTGGCCAGCATACAGTGAGTGGCCAGCATACAGTGAGTGGCCAGCATGTAGTGAGTGGCCAGCATACAGTGAGTGGCCAGCAAGCAGTTAGTGGCCAGCATGCAGTGAGTGGCAAGCATGCAGTGAGTGGCCAGCATACAGTGAGTGGTCAGCATGTAGTGAGTGGCCAGCAAGCAGTGAGTGTCCAGCGTGCAGTGAGTGGCCAGCATGCAGTGAGTGGCCAGCATTCAGTGAGTGGTCAGCATGTAGTGAGTGGCCAGCATACAGTGAGTGGCCAGCATGCAGTGAGTGGCCAGAATGCAGTGAGTTGCCAGCATACAGTGAGTGGCCAGCATACAGTGAGTGGCCAGCATACAGTGAGTGGCCAGCATACAGTGAGTGGCCAGCATGCAGTGAGTGACCAGCATGTAGTGAGTGGCCAGCATACAGTGAGTGGCCAGCATGTAGTGAGTGGCTAGCATGCAGTGAGTGGCCAGCATACAGTGAGTGGCCAGCATGCAGTGAGTGGCCATCATGCAGTGAGTGGCCAGCATGTAGTAAGTGGCCAGCATACAGTGAGTGGCCAGCATACAGTGAGTGGCCAGCATACAGTGAGTGGCCAGCATGTAGTGAGATGCCAGCATACAGTGAGTGGCCAGCATGTAGTGAGTGGCCAGCATGCAGTGAGTGGCCAGCATGTAGTAAGTGGCCAGCATACAGTGAGTGGCCAGCATACAGTGAGTGGCCAGCATACAGTGAGTGGCCAGCATGTAGTGAGATGCCAGCATACAGTGAGTGGCCAGCATGTAGTGAGTGGCCAGCATGCAGTGAGTAACCAGCATGCAGTGAGTAGCCAGCATGCAGTGAGTAACCAGCATGCAGTGAGTAGCAAGCATGCAGTGAGTAGCCAGCATGCAGTGAGTGGCCAGCATGCAGTGAGTGGCCAGCATGCAGTGAGTGGCCAGCATGTAGTGAGTGGCCAGCATGTAGTGAGTGGCCAGCATGTAGTGAGTGGCCAGCATGTAGTGAGTGGCCAGCATGTAGTGAGTGGCCAGCATGTAGTGAGTGGCCAGCATGTAGTGAGTGGCCAGCATGTAGTGAGTGGCCAGCATGTAGTGAGTGGCCAGCATACAGTGAGTGGCCAGCATGCAGTGAGTGTCCAGCATACAGTGAGCGGCCAGCATGCAGTGAGTGGCCAGCATACAGTGAGTGGCCAGCATGCAGTGAGTGGCCAGCATACAGTGAGTGGCCAGCATACAGTGAGTGGCCAGAATGTAGTGAGTGGCCAGCATGTAGTGAGTGGCCAGCATGCAGTGAGTGGCCAGCATGCAGTGAGTGGCCAGCATGCAGTGAGTGGCCAGCATGCAGTGAGTGGCCAGCATACAGTGAGTGGCCAGCATGTAGTGAGTGGCCAGCATGCCCTGAGTGGCCAGCATGCAGTGAGTGGCCAGCATACAGTGAGTGGCCAGCATACAGTGAGTGGCCAGCATGTAGTGAGTGGCCAGCATGCAGTGAGTGGCCAGCATGCAGTGAGTGGCCAGCATGCAGTGAGTGGCCAGCATGTAGTGAGTGGCCAGCATGCAGTGAGTGGCCAGCATGCAGTGAGTGGCCAGCATGTCGTGAGTGGCCAGCATGCAGTGAGTGACCAGCATGCAGTGAGTGGCCAGCATGCAGTGAGAGGCCAGCATGTAGTGAGTGGCCAGCATACAGTGAGTGGCCAGCATGTAGTGAGTGGCCAGCATGCAGTGAGTGGCCAGCATGCAGTGAGTGGCCAGCATGTAGTGAGTGGCCAGCATGCAGTGAGTGGCCAGCATGCAGTGAGTGGCCAGCATGTAGTGAGTGGCCAGCATGCAGTGAGTGGCCAGCATGTAGTGAGTGGCCAGCATGCAGTGAGTGGCCAGCATGCCGTGAGTGGCCAGCATGCAGTGAGTGGCTAGCATGCAGTGAGTGGCCAGCATGTAGTGAGTGGCCAGCATGCAGTGAGTGGCCAGCATGTAGTGAGTGGCCAGCATGCAGTGAGAGGCCAGCATACAGTGAGTGGCCAGCATGCAGTGAGTGGCCAGCATGTAGTGAGTGGCCAGCATACAGTGAGTGGCCAGCATGCAGTGAGTGGCCAGCATGTAGTGAGTGGCCAGCATACAGTGAGTGGCCAGCATGTAGTGAGTGGCCAGCACACAGTGAGTGGCCAGCATGCAGTGAGTGGCCAGCATGTAGTGAGTGGCCAGCATACAGTGAGTGGCCAGCATGTAGTGAGTGGCTAGCATGCAGTGAGTGGCCAGCATACAGTGAGTGGCCAGCATGTAGTGAGTGGCCAGCATACAGTGAGTGGCCAGCATGTAGTGAGTGGCCAGCATACAGTGAGTGGCCAGCATGCAGTGAGTGGCCAGCATGTAGTGAGTGGCCAGCATACAGTGAGTGGCCAGCATGTAGTGAGTGGCTAGCATGCAGTGAGTGGCCAGCATACAGTGAGTGGCCAGCATGTAGTGAGTGGCCAGCATACAGTGAGTGGCCAGCATGTAGTGAGTGGCCAGCATACAGTGAGTGGCCAGCATGCAGTGAGTGGCCATCATGTAGTGAGTGGCCAGCATACAGTGAGTGGCCAGCATACAGTGATTGGCCAGCATACAGTGAGTGGCCAGCATGCAGTGAGTGGCCAGCATGTAGTGAGTGGCCAGCATGCAGTGAGTGGCCAGCATACAGTGAGTGGCCAGCATACAGTGAGTGGCCAGCGTACAGTGAGTGGCCAGCATGCAGTGAGTGGCCAGCATGCAGTGAGTGGCCAGCATACAGTGAGTGGCCAGCATACAGTGAGTGGCCAGCATGTAGTGAGTGGCCAGCATACAGTGAGTGGCCAGCAAGCAGTTAGTGGCCAGCATGCAGTGAGTGGCAAGCATGCAGTGAGTGGCCAGCATACAGTGAGTGGTCAGCATGTAGTGAGTGGCCAGCAAGCAGTGAGTGTCCAGCGTGCAGTGAGTGGCCAGCATGCAGTGAGTGGCCAGCATACAGTGAGTGGTCAGCATGTAGTGAGTGGCCAGCATACAGTGAGTGGCCAGCATGCAGTGAGTGGCCAGCATGCAGTGAGTTGCCAGCATACAGTGAGTGGCCAGCATACAGTGAGTGGCCAGCATACAGTGAGTGGCCAGCATACAGTGAGTGGCCAGCATGCAGTGAGTGACCAGCATGTAGTGAGTGGCCAGCATACAGTGAGTGGCCAGCATGTAGTGAGTGGCTAGCATGCAGTGAGTGGCCAGCATACAGTGAGTGGCCAGCATGCAGTGAGTGGCCAGCATGCAGTGAGTGGCCAGCATGTAGTGAGTGGCCAGCATACAGTGAGTGGCCAGCATACAGTGAGTGGCCAGCATACAGTGAGTGGCCAGCATGTAGTGAGTGGCCAGCATACAGTGAGTGGCCAGCATGTAGTGAGTGGCCAGCATGCAGTGAGTAATCAGCATGCAGTGAGTAGCCAGCATGCAGTGAGTAACCAGCATGCAGTGAGTAGCCAGCATGCAGTGAGTGGCCAGCATGCAGTGAGTGGCCAGCATGCAGTGAGTGGCCAGCATGCAGTGAGTGGCCAGCATGTAGTGAGTGGCCAGCATGTAGTGAGTGGCCAGCATGTAGTGAGTGGCCAGCATGTAGTGAGTGGCCAGCATGTAGTGAGTGGCCAGCATGTAGTGAGTGGCCAGCATGTAGTGAGTGGCCAGCATGTAGTGAGTGGCCAGCATGTAGTGAGTGGCCAGCATACAGTGAGTGGCCAGCATGCAGTGAGTGTCCAGCATACAGTGAGCGGCCAGCATGCAGTGAGTGGCCAGCATACAGTGAGTGGCCAGCATGCAGTGAGTGGCCAGCATACAGTGAGTGGCCAGCATACAGTGAGTGGCCAGAATGTAGTGAGTGGCCAGCATGTAGTGAGTGGCCAGCATGCAGTGAGTGGCCAGCATGCAGTGAGTGGCCAGCATGCAGTGAGTGGCCAGCATGCAGTGAGTGGCCAGCATACAGTGAGTGGCCAGCATGTAGTGAGTGGCCAGCATGCAGTGAGTGGCCAGCATGCAGTGAGTGGCCAGCATACAGTGAGTGGCCAGCATACAGTGAGTGGCCAGCATGTAGTGAGTGGCCAGCATACAGTGAGTGGCCAGCATGCAGTGAGTGGCCAGCATGCAGTGAGTGGCCAGCATGTAGTGAGTGGCCAGCATGCAGTGAGTGGCCAGCATGCAGTGAGTGGCCAGCATGTAGTGAGTGGCCAGCATGCAGTGAGTGACCAGCATGCAGTGAGTGGCCAGCATGCAGTGAGAGGCCAGCATGTAGTGAGTGGCCAGCATACAGTGAGTGGCCAGCATGTAGTGAGTGGCCAGCATGTAGTGAGTGGCCAGCATACATTGAGTGGCCAGTATGCAGTGAGTGGCCAGCATGCAGTGAGTGGCCAGCATGTAGTGAGTGGCCAGCATGCAGTGAGTGGCCAGCATGTAGTAAGAGGCCAGCATGTAGTGAGTGGCCAGCATACAGTGAGTGGCCAGCATACAGTGAGTGGCCAGCATACAGTGAGTGGCCAGCATGCAGTGAGTGGCCAGCATGCAGTGAGTGGCCAGCATACAGTGAGTGGCCAGCATACAGTGAGTGGCCAGCATGTAGTGAGTGGCCAGCATACAGTGAGTGGCCAGCAAGCAGTGAGTGGCCAGCATGCAGTGAGTGGCCAGCATGCAGTGAGTGGCCAGCATACAGTGAGTGGTTGTTACGAACCCGGATCCAGCGTCCGAGCCTGGAGCAGTGACAACCACGCCATCTGTGGGTTAGCTCCCGAAACCCCCGCCAAACGGACGACGACACCTGGTGAGGACAGCGTGTACTGGCCTCGAGGACCAGTTTCCAGTCTGGTTCCGCGCTCAACACCGCCGCTCCTGACCTCTGGTGAGGTGGTGCTCCGACGACAGCGCCATCTATGGACTGGATACGTCAGGTGTTTGCGCCCGAGCCCGTAAGTGAGGTGTTTTAGTGTCCCAGTTATTGATGACGTGTCTGTTTACAGAGTCGACCTGGGACCGCTGTGTTGAGGGTTGAGTCAGTCTACCCGAGGCAGCCAGTCTCCATACCTTGAACCTTGCTGCAGCTGTTGTGACGTCGTCCCCCCGGAAGAACACTGTGGTGTGTTAGCCTGCCAGTAGAGTGGCAGTAAGAGGATTTACCGAGGACCGACTGTTGGAGACGATCATCCACTGGGGTATTGAGGACAGGAGGGTGATTTGTGATATCACACGAGACTCCTGTCTAGGGCGTTCCCCTTTGATCGTTCGTAGAGTGGCCGTACCAGCCTTGTTGGCTCAGAACCTGCCAGCAGACCAGCTGGACGTGTGGTTGACGGCCTCCACGGCAGTGCCCCCAGTGGACCCGTGTTTTGGCTGACCTGTGGCCAGGGTAGGCTCAACTTCTTTGGAGAACAAATCTTGAGGCCACGAAGAAAGCACCAAGGACTCGGCACTGAGAGTTATGGCACCAGCATCTTCAGCAGAAGACATCGATTGAGGATTAATCCCCTTGTCAAGTGTTAATACCCCTCCCCTTTGTGCACTCATTTATTTTATATATTTAAACGGTGATGGTAATAATTATAATATTAAGTTCTTAGCTTTCTTTCCCTACTCCCTTTAAGTTACTTGCGTCACGGATCTCATCCCTTGATAGCCACTACTGGCTTGGGAACGGATACATTATATCTTCCTCTAAGAACATCAGAGTAAGGACCCCGTTGCGTCCCGAGAGGGCCGTAACAGTGGTCAGCATGTAGTGAGTGGCCAGCAAGCAGTGAGTGGCCAGCATGCAGTGAGTGGCCAGCATGCAGTGAGTGGCCAGCATACAGTGAGTGACCAGCATGCAGTGAGTGACCAGCATGCAGTGAGTTGCCAGCATACAGAGAGTGGCCAGCATACAGTGAGTGGCCAGCATACAGTGAGTGGCCAGCATACAGTGAGTGGCCAGCATACAGTGAGTGGCCAGCATGCAGTGAGTGGCCAGCATACAGTGAGTGGCCAGCATGCAGTGAGTGGCCAGCATGTAGTGAGTGGCCAGCATGCAGTGAGTGGCCAGAATGCCGTGAGTGGCCAGCATGTAGTGAGTGGCCAGCATGCAGTGAGTGGCCAGCATATAGTGAGTGGCCAGCATGCAGTGAGTGGCCAGCATACAGTGAGTGGCCAGCATGCAGTGAGTGGCCAGCATACAGTGTGTGGCCAGCATGCAGTGAGTGGCCAGCATGTAGTGAGTGGCCAGCATACAGTGAGTGGCCAGCATGCAGTGAGTGGCCAGCATGCAGTGAGTGGCCAGCATACAGTGAGTGGCCAGCAAACAGTGAGTGGCCAGCATGCAGTGAGTGGCCAGAATGTAGTGAGTGGCCAGCATGCAGTGAGTGGCCAGCATGCAGGGAGTGGCCAGCATGCAGTGAGTGGCCAGCATGTAGTGAGTGGCCAGCATGCAGTGAGTATCCAGCATGCAGTGAGTGGCCAGCATGCAGTGAGTGGCCAGCATGTAGTGAGTAGCCAGCATGCAGTGAGTGGCCAGCATGCAGTGAGTGGCCAGCATGCAGTGAGTGGCCAGCATGTAGTGAGTGGCCAGCATGCAGTGAATGGCCAGCATGCAGTGAGTGCCTAGCATGCAGTGAGTGGCCAGCATGCAGTGAGTGGCCAGCATGCAGTGAGTGGCCAGCATGTAGTGAGTGGCCAGCATGCAGTGAATGGCCAGCATGCCGTGAGTGGCCAGCATGCAGTGAGTGGCTAGCATGCAGTGAGTGGCCAGCATGTAGTGAGTGGCCAGCATGCAATGAGTGGCCAGCATGCAGTGAGTGGCCAGCATACAGTGAGTGGCCAGCATGCAGTGAGTGGCTAGCATGTAGTGAGTGGCCAGCATGCAGTGAGTGGCCAGCATGTAGTGAGTGGCCAGCATACAGTGAGTGGCCAGCATGTAGTGAGTGGCCAGCATACAGTGAGTGGCCAGCATGCAGTGAGTGGCCAGCATGTAGTGAGTGGCCAGCATACAGTGAGTGGCCAGCATGTAGTGAGTGGCTAGCATGCAGTGAGTGGCCAGCATACAGTGAGTGGCCCGCATGCAGTGAGTGGCCAGCATGCAGTGAGTGGCCAGCATGTAGTGAGTGGCCAGCATACAGTGAGTGGCCAGCATACAGTGAGTGGCCAGCATGTAGTGAGTGGCCAGCATGCCGTGAGTGGCCAGCATGCAGTGAGTGGCCTGCATACAGTGAGTGGCCAGCATACAGTGAGTGGCCAGCATACAGTGAGTGGCCAGGATGCAGTGAGTGGCCAGCATGTAGTGAGTGGCCAGCATGTAGTGAGTGGCCAGGATGCAGTGAGTCGCCAGCATACAGTGAGTGGCCAGCATGCAGTGAGTGGCCAGCATGCAGTGAGTGGCCAGCATGTAGTGAGTGGCCAGCATACAGTGAGTGGCCAGCATACAGTGAGTGGCCAGCATACAGTGAGTGACCAGCATGTAGTGAGTGGTATTATAGTACTGTGGGTTGGCGGGTGTTGTCGCTGTCGATCCTTCTCTACGGACAAACAACCCACAACTCGGTAGAGTGCTTATACCTCCCTAGGAGATCACCCTTGGCGCTTCTGGCTCTTGGAGAGGGGCTCAACATCACACGTTTAGGGGATGCGGCTCCAACACTTAGCCTCGTTGTCACGTGCACACACCCACTCGAGCCGCTGTGACTCCCCACTCTCTCCTTAGGTGATATGATCTCCTTGATCCCCTTTTGAGTTATTAGTATTACCTTCTACCCTGTCCACAGCAGTGGTTCTTGGTTCTTTCTCTCTCTCTCTCCTTCTTTACTACCTCCGGGGAAGCCTCACTAGGACAATGTCAAATACTAGCAAATTGGAATACATTTACTGGACAAAGCACATACACGATACATACACACATATAATAATAGTGAATCCTATACTCTATACTATTACAATCAGGTTGCTCTCCAACACCATCAGAACTCTATCATCAGCTTATCAAGTGGTATCCTATCTCCTGGTTCACCACCTGATACTATCAACCACCTCAAGTTGATCAAGTCTACATACACTGTTGCACCATCAGCAAGAAAATATATATATGAATCTATAAATGTGTACAAAGAAAATCAGCATATGAATGCAATAACACGTATCAGTATAAATGTTCCTTGATACACAACAATGATCAATCGATCTTTCTATCAGCCCTAGAACGCATACATCTGTAGGTAATCCAGCCTACGACTGTAACTCTAAACTTCAGTATAAATCACTCCTTGACATCAGAATACCAACAATCACTCACCTCTCACTGCGTCTTGCACGCTAATGACAATCAAACACTATCAACTCCATACTAGTAATCCACCAGAACTTCCCTTCCACTTCTGGAAGTTCACTACCCTGATATCTTCAGGTTCTTCCGGGCTTCACTACCAGGATCCTCTGCAGCTCCTCCAGGCTGCTATCATGAAGTTTCTTTGAGCAACTACGGTGCTTCACCCTTCTGCTAGGTTCCTCCACAGCTCTCTTGGCTGCTACACCATGAAGTTTCCTCAAGCAACTATGGTGCTTCACCACCTCTACAGAAGCATGTGACACTCCTCTTCACTGCTTCTCCTCCCAGCTCGAGGTCCTCTGCTTCACTACCTTGGAGTCTCATCAATTACCTCATCTAGGCTGGCTTCGAAGTTCTCAGCAACTTCTTCCCCAAAGAACAAACCTGCAACCCATCGACACTCCAATAAAATGTTCCCCTTTAACACATAAACAAAAATAACAACACAATATGCTTGCCTCAAACCTCTATCTGTTCTCTACATACAGTGAGAGTGGATTCCCCCGTTTTGGGCGGGTCCATACTCCACCTCGCCCGGCGGCGGTCCTCACTCGCTGGGAGGGTCTTCCTCCGTCAGGAGCCGGGCTCCCTCAGTCGTCTGTCAGAGCTCAGAGGGGATGGATGTCGCTCCGTGTTCCTCCCTCTTCATTCTCCTATTTCAGGCTTTCTGCCTTATTAAAACATGTCTAACTTATAAATAAACATCGCTACTGTCGCTGGGCACACGACCAACTACAAGCAATCACTATGAACTGGCGTATATCGTGCTTACCACAGATTAACTGGTCGAGGGCGCTTTCCCTCTGACGGCGTCTGGTCAGGGCGCTCCACACAGCCCACGAAAATGCCTCTGAGCAGCTTATTGAACTCTGCTCGTCGACCAGGACTTGAGACCACAACGTTCCCAGCTCGGTTCCACAGCTGGCACGTCTACACACTTCTCTTCTCTTCGAGATATATCACTAGGGGTTCCCTTCTGGCGGGAGCTCACGGAGCGCGGCTTTCCCCTGCGATGTCTGGCACTCAAGTGAGGTCAAGGTCCTCCGGAAGCGAGCCTCACGCCTCCAGCAAAATGTCCACATCTCCTAGCCAGTCATTTATCTGTTTTCTCCTTCATTGCCCATAATCTCAAACTGTTATACATATCCAAGCAACTATTTTACATATGCGTTATCACCTCAATATTTGCTAGACCTTCTAATCAGGTCAGGCTTGATGAATAACTCTCAAGGAGGGAGACTCGTTTCTCCTGTAGGCTGAGATCATAACACTCCCCTCCCCTTATTTTTGAGAGTTATTCTAGTGGCTAGGCTCGAGATAACGCATCAGCCACTACATTGTCTCGCCCTCTTATGTGCGTTATCACCAGGTCATACTCTTGTAGCGATAAAAACCATCTGGTTAATCTCTGGTTTGCATGCTTCATTTTCTTCAGGTAAACTAGGGGATTATGGTCTGTATACACCGTCACTGGGTGTCCCCCCCCCCACTCACATACACTTCAAAATGTTTCAATGCCATCACCAGGACCAAAGTCTCTTTTTCGACTGTACTGTACGACCTCTGGTGCTTAACGAACTTCTTCGAGAAGAAGGACACGGGGCCGTAAATTCCATCATTCTGCTGCGTCAGTACAGCTCCGGCCCCTATATCACTGGTATCTACTAACAACGTAAACGGCGCTCCAAAATTGGGTGACACTAGTACAGGCGCCTCGGTCAACAGTCTTTTGGTCTTTTCAAACGCTTCTTGTGCTGTTCCATTCCACTCCCACTTCTTGCTCTTTGATAGCAAACTCGTCATAGGAGCGGCTATGGTGGAGAAATTTTCACAGAACTTCCAGTAATACCCAATCATACCGAGGTATCTCAACAATTCTTTCTTACTCCTGGGCACCGGGAAGTTGTCAATGGCCTCCACCTTTGTTCTCACCGGAGCAACCTCGCCTTGCCCTACTATATATCCAAGGTACTCCAGGCGGGCTCTCCCGAACTCGCTTTTTGCCAAGTTGATCGTCATGTTGGCCTTCTCCAACCGATCGAACAAATCTAAAAGTCGATCCACGTGATCCTTCCAGGAATCAGCGAACACCACAATATCATCGATGTACACTGCACATCCGGTCGCGCCTTCTAATACCTGATTCATTACTCGTTGAAAACAACTACCACTATTCTTCATTCCGAACGGCACCACTTTATATTGGTACAAGCCGTCGGGTGTCACGAACGCTGAGATCCTCTTGGCCTCCTCAAACAGGGGAATCTGGTAGTATCCCTTCAACAGGTCTATCTTCGAGACATACCCTGCACTCCCAATCTGATCTATGCAATCGTCAATGCGCGGTATCGGAAACGAGTCAGCGACCGTGAGTGCATTCACTTTCCTATAATCGGTACAGAACCGGTACGTGCCGTCACTCTTCTTCACGAGGAGGCACGGCGAACTCCAGTCACTGTTGCTAACCTCTGCCAAGTCGTTATCTAGCAGATACTTCACTTCTGCTCTCATTGCCGCTGCTTTCTCCGGGTTAACTCTGTAAGGGTGCTGCTTGATGGGGTCAGCACTCCCTACATTCACTTCGTGCACCGTTCCGCGGTGTCTTCTAGGCACGTCCGCGAATAACGACTTATTCCTCCATTGGATCTCCACTAGCTCCTGGCGTTGGTCATCCTCCAAATGACCCAGACGCTCACCTATCTTGGCCAGGCTTTCTGTATTTGATATCTTCGCGCCATCGGCCCTCTCTAACTTACAGTTCTCCTCTTCTATCCCTTTGCCGTCTCCTCCACACAGCACAGTCGCCTGCAATGGGGTTTCCATCGGTTCTTCATCGCCTAGAGGCTTATCTCTGTCATAGTACCTCTTTATCATGTTCACATGGCAAACCTGTGACTTCCTCGGACGATCTGGCATGTGGATTACATAATTCACATCCCCTAATGCCTTCTGGATGGTATATGGTCCACAAAATCTCGACTCGTATATACTTCCTTTTACCGGTAGTAGGACTAACACCTGATCTCCTTCTTGAAATTTCCTGCCCTTCGCTTTCCTGTCGTGGTACCTTACCATCTCTGCCTGGGATGTCCTCAAATTTTCCTTGGCCAAATCTCTGGCCCTAGAGAGTCGCTCTCTAAAGGTTTTCACATATTATCCCACATCCACCTTAGGCCTATCCACGGTGAGCTGCTCCTTCAGCGCACCCACTGGGCTCCTCACGGAGTGTCCGTACACCAGTTGAAATGGGGTGAATCCGAATGATTCTACTACCGCATCCCTGATGGCGAACAACACGGATGGTAATGCCTCGTCCCAACTACTCCCTTCCTCAGCGCAGTATATCGTCAACAAGCTCTTTAGCGTTCCATGGAAACGCTGCAATGCTCCCTGCGACTGAGGGTGATACGGTGACGAGCGCACTTGCTCTACTCTCCATCCTTTCACAGTTTCCCTAAACAACTTCGACTGGAAGACACTCCCCTGGTCCGTCTGGATAACCTTGGGCATTCCTACCAACGCAATGTAGTTCTGTAGTCTATCCAGAACGGCTCATGACGTCACTCTTCTCAGGGGGATTGCTTCAGGGAAACGGGTGGCCGTGCACATTATGGTCAGTAAGTACTCGTGGCCTTTTCTGGTCCTCGGCAACGGACCTACACAGTCTATCAAGACTCTCTCAAAAGGCTCGCCAAATGCCGGTATGGGCTTTAAGGGTGCCTTTGGTATAGCCGGAGCCGGCTTACCTGCACGTTGGCATGCCAAACATGTCCTACAATATTTCTTTACCTCCTTCCACACGTTCGGCCAGTAGAAGTGCTCCTGCACCTTATTTAAGGTCTTCTTCACCCCTAAATGCCCTGCCATATCTACGGAGTGGGCTAGTTCTAACACAGCCGCCCTAAACTCCTTCGGCACTAACACTTGGTGCTTCTCCAACCATACCTTATCTGCGCCGGCTTTGTCCGGTCGCCATTTCCTCATTAGTACATCATCGTCCAAGTAGTAATACACGGGGGACTCCGGACATGAATTTCCCCCTTTTGCCTCCCTGATTAGATCTATAAACTCCTCTTTCTGAGCCCTAATCAGGTCCGCTCGGTTCACGCTGAACTTTTCAGGTAGGGTCATTTTCACTTCCTGTCTCCTCGAATCCTCATTCTTCTGAGCTCGATCTTCGTCGAACAGCCCAGACATGTCCATGTTGACCTCCTCCCTTGGTGGAGTCGACACTGCCATATCATCTCCAATGTCTTCCTCGGCGGCTACGTCCGACTCTGTCACTACACAGGCCGGGTATACGATGACTTGACTGTCCTCTGCCTCATCTTCAAGGATGCTGGCTAGATCTATCTTGTCCGGCGTTCCACTTGTACCGCGGTCCTTCTGGTTCACCTCCGGCACAGCTTTTACTATCAGCTCTGGCAGCACCTTGGACCCACACAAGTCGTTCCCCAGGATCACTTGGACTCCTGGAACAGGTATGTTGGGGCACACTCCCAACATCACCTCCGCCGACAAATAATCTGACTTCAACTGGACAGCACACACGGGCATGTCACTCTTAGACAACAACCCATGAACCTTTATCCTCCTGCTGCCAGCTAACAGTCGATCATTTCTTATTAGGCCTCTCAGAATCAAGCTCTGATTGGCTCCAGTATCCCTGAGGATACTAACCTCCACCTCGGGTTGACCTTCTATGCCGACCCAACCTTTACTAATGAACGGCCTATACCGCTCGTTCATCAAATCTACCTTCTGTGGTTTGTCTTGTTGTACATCAACATACTTCTTCCGGGGATCACATGTCGTCAGGGTCACGACTCTCTTGCCCTGCCGACAATCTCGCATCATGTGACCTGATCTGTTGCACTTGTAGCATCTCATTTGGGAGAAATCTCTCCTATACGCCCCCGAGTGGCTCTGACTCTGCCCACTCGTATTGGAGTTCCTCGGGCCAGATGTACTACTCATACTCTGTGGAGCTTCATTGGACTCTTGTCTCCTCTGCACATTTTTATTTTCCTGCTTACCTCCAGCAGGCGGACTCGGCAACTTTCCTTCCTGGGGCTTAAAACTAGCTGGTCTGCTTGTCTGCCCTCCAAAACTTCTTCCTCCCCAGACTCCACTGGGTCTGCTATTGCTGCGTCTCGCCTCGCTTCTTACTCTGTTCTCCCTTAAGCTCTTGTACGCTTCAGTAATCATATCCGCCCTATCTGCGGCATCTTTCACCTCCTTTATCCCTGCTTTTTGGATCTTGAACTTTGTTTCGGGATGCATCATCTCTATGAACTTCTCCATGACCATCAGTTGCTTCAGGTCAGCGTAAGATCCAACTCCAGCAGCCTCAATCCACTTCTGGAATCGTCTTTCCAGATCCCTTGCTGTCTCAGCAAACGTACATGCTCCAACTTTGATCATTTCTCTGAAGCGCTTCCTATAAGCTTCTGGGGTTAACTGAAACGAGCGCAATATGCTGCTCTTTACCGTGGCATAATCCTGGCACTCTTCCAGTGACAATTGGGTGTATGCCTCCCTGGCTGCACCGGTCAATCTTAACTGGACCAGCTGGGCCCATTCCTCCTGTGGCCACTCCTTGATGCTGGCTACTTTTTCAAAATGCTCGAAGAAGCTCTCCGCCTCTTCGGGAACAAACAAGGAAATGTCCTTCTCCCTAACCCTAACATCTGGTGGGTGTGATACCTGGGTGGTGCTCTCTGGCAACCCATGTTCAATCCTTTGCTCAGCCAAGGTTTTATTCGCTTCTATCTGCATTTGTTTTGTTCTCTCTTTTTCTTTTTCGACCTGGGCTTTTTCTTTTTCGACCTCTAGTCTTGCTTTCTCTTTTTCTTTCTCCTGTTCCAACTCCAGTTCTCTTACTCTGGTTTTCTCTTTTTCTACTTCCAGTCTGGTTTTTTCTTTTTCCTTCTCTGCTTCATTTTTCATCTGGAGTTCTAATTTCATCTTTTCCAGCTGGAACTGTCTCTCCTCACGCTGCATCTGGAGCTCTAACTGGAACCTTTCCAAGCTCCTATTTCGGCTACTCCTGCTACTGCGGCTACTCTTGCTGTTCCTACTCGATCCTTGGGATCTCACTTCATCCTGCCCATCATCCTCCTTTCCACTTTCAGCTCCTTTCTGGGCTCCTTGTTCTGCTGCTTCATTTTTGGCTCTTAACTGCCTCAGGATCTCATCCTTCATCCCAGCTACTTTAGATGCTTTCAACCTGATGCCACATTTTTCTGCTATTTGTTTCAATTGATCCCTCGTGCAACCTTCCAAGTCCTCAGGCTTGCCTGACTCCACAAACGCTTGCACCTTATCCATCTTTGTCCTGTGAGTCTTCCCAAGAGAGAGAATATACACCTGCGTTCACACAGTTTATCTATTTCAGCAAGGGTGTACAAATCCACTCTTGGACAGGGTGTGGGTGTGTCAGTTCACTCTCCCGGACACAGGCCCCCAATTTATTATAGTACTGTGGGTTGGCGGGTGTTGTCGCTGTCGATCCTTCTCTACGGACAACCCAACCCACAACTCGGTAGAGTGCTTATACCTCCCTAGGAGATCACCCTTGGCGCTTCTGGCTCTTGGAGAGGGGCTCAACGTCACACGTTTAGGGGATGCGGCTCCAACACTTAGCCTCGTTGTCACGTGCACACACCCACTCGAGCCGCTGTGACTCCCCACTCTCTCCTTAGGTGATATGATCTCCTCAATCCCCTTTTGACTTATTAGTATTACCTTCTACCCTGTCCACAGCAGTGGTTCTTGGTTCTTTCTCTCTCTCTCTCCTTCTTTACTACCTCCGGGGAAGCCTCACTAGGACAAGGGCAAACACCAGCAAATTGGAATACATTTACTGGACAAAGCACATACACGATACATACACACATATAATAATAGTGAATCCTATACTCTATACTATTACAATCAGGTTGCTCTCCAACACCATCAGAACTCTATCATCAGCTTATCAAGTGGTATCCTATCTCCTGGTTCACCACCTGATACTATCAACCACCTCAAGTTGATCAAGTCTACATACACTGTTGCACCATCAGCAAGAAAATATATATATGAATCTATAAATGTGTACAAAGAAAATCAGCATATGAATGCAATAACACGTATCAGTATAAATGTTCCTTGATACACAACAATGATCAATCGATCACTCTATCAGCCCTAGAACGCATACATCTGTAGGTAATCCAGCCTACGACTGTAACTCTAAACTTCAGTATAAAACACTCCTTGACATCAGAATACCAACAATCACTCACCTCTCACTGCGTCTTGCATGTTAATGACAGTCAAACACTATCAACTCCCTACTAGTAATCCACCAGAACTTCCCTTCCACTTCTGGAAGTTCACTACCCTGATATCTTCAGGTTCTTCCGGGCTTCACTACCAGGATCCTCTGCAGCTCCTCCAGGCTGCTATCATGAAGTTTCTTTGAGCAACTACGGTGCTTCACCCTTCTGCTAGGTTCCTCCACAGCTCTCTTGGCTGCTACACCATGAAGTTTCCTCAAGCAACTATGGTGCTTCACCACCTCTACAGAAGCATGTGACACTCGTCTTCACTGCTTCTCCTCCCAGCTCGAGGTCCTCTGCTTCACTACCTTGGAGTCTCATCAATTACCTCATCTAGGCTGGCTTCGAAGTTCTCAGCAACTTCTTCCCCAAAGAACAAACCTGCAACCCATCGGCACTCCAATAAAATGTTCCCCTTTAACACATAAACAAAAATAACCACACAATATGCTTGCCTCAAACCTCTATCTGTTCTCTACATACAGTGAGAGTGGACTCCCCCGTTTTGGGCGGGTCCATACTCCACCTCGCCCGGCGGCGGTCCTCACTCGCTGGGAGGGTCTTCCTCCGTCAGGAGCCGGGCTCCCTCAGTCGTCTGTCAGAGCTCAGAGGGGATGGACGTCGCTCCGTGTTCCTCCCTCTTCATTCTCCTATTTCAGGCTTTCTGCCTTATTAAAACATGTCTAACTTATAAATAAACATCGCTACTGTCGCTGGGCACACGACCAACTACAAGCAATCACTATGAACTGGCGTATATCATGCTTACCACAGATTAACTGGTCGAGGGCGCTTTCCCTCTGACGGCGTCTGGTCAGGGCGCTCCACACAGCCCACGAAAATGCCTCTGAGCAGCTTATTGAACTCTGCTCGTCGACCAGGACTTGAGACCACAACGTTCCCAGCTCGGTTCCACAGCTGGCACGTCTACACACTTCTCTTCTCTTCGAGATATATCACTAGGGGTTCCCTTCTGGCAGGAGCTCACGGAGCGCGGCTTTCCCCTGCGATGTCTGGCACTCAAGTGAGGTCAAGGTCCTCCGGAAGCGAGCCTCACGCCTCCAGCAAAATGTCCACATCTCCTAGCCAGTCATTTATCTGTTTTCTCCTTCATTGCCCATAATCTCAAACTGTTATACATATCCAAGCAACTATTTTACATATGCGTTATCACCTCAATATTTGCTAGACCTTCTAATCAGTTCAGGCTTGATGAATAACTCTCAAGGAGGGAGACTCGTTTCTCCTGTAGGCTGAGATCATAACAGTGGCCAGCATACAGTGAGTGGCCAGCATGTAGTGAGTGGCCAGCATGCAGTGAGTGGCCAGCATGCAGTGAGTGGCCAGCATACAGTGAGTGGCCAGCATACAGTGAGTGGCCAGCATACAGTGAGTGGCCAGCATGCAGTGAGTGGCCAGCATGTAGTGAGTGGCCAGAATGCAGTGAGTGGCCAGCATACAGTGAGTGGCGAGCATGCAGTGAGTGGCCAGCATGTAGTGAGTGGCCAGCATGCAGTGAGTGGCCAGCATGCAGTGAGTGGCCAGCATGCAGTGAGTGGCCAGCATACAGTGAGAGGCCAGCATGTAGTGAGTTGCCAGCATACAGTGAGTGGCCAGCATGCAGTGAGTGGCCAGCATGTAGTGAGTGGCCAGCATGTAGTGAGTGGCCAGCATGTAGTGAGTGGCCAGCATGTAGTGAGTGGCCAGCATACAGTGAGTGGCC
The DNA here is from genome assembly GCF_040958095.1 of Procambarus clarkii. Classification (NCBI taxonomy): domain Eukaryota; kingdom Metazoa; phylum Arthropoda; class Malacostraca; order Decapoda; family Cambaridae; genus Procambarus; species Procambarus clarkii. The sequence continues at coordinate 7,424,400 of NC_091205.1, read as the reverse complement.
AGCATACAGTGAGTGGCCAGCATGCAGTGAGTAACCAGCATACAGTGAGTGGCCAGCATGCAGTGAGTGGCCAGCATGCAGTAAGTGGCCAGCATACAGTGAGTGGCCAGCATACAGTGAGTGGCCAGCATGTAGTGAGTGGCCAGCATACAGTGAGTGGTAAGCAAGCAGTGAGTGGCCAGCATGCAGTGAGTGGCCAGCATGCAGTGAGTGGCCAGCATACAGTGAGTGGCCAGCATGTAGTGAGTGGCCAGCATGTAGTGAGTGGCCAGCATGTAGTGAGTGGCCAGCACACAGTGAGTGGCCAGCATACAGTGAGTGGCCAGCATGATGTGAGTGGCCAGCATGCCGTGAGTGGCCAGCATGCCGTGAGTGGCCAGCATGCTGTGAGTGGCCAGCGTGCAGTGAGTGGCCAGCATGCAGTGAGTGGCCAGCATGTAGTGAGTGGCCAGCATGTAGTGAGTGGCCAGCATACAGTGAGTGGCCAGCTTTCAGTGAGTGGCCAGCATACAGTGAGTGGCCAGCATGCAGTGAGTGGCCAGCATGCCGTGAGTGGCCAGCATGCAGTGAGTGGCCAGAATGCAGTGAGTGGCCAGCATGTAGTGAGTGGCTGCAAGCAGTGAGTGGCCAGCATACAGTGAGTGGCCAGCATGCCGTGAGTGGCCAGCATGCAGTGAGTGGCCAGCATGTAGTGAGTGGCCAGCATACAGTGAGTGTCCAGCATGCAGTGAGTGGCCAGCATGTAGTGAGTGGCCAGCATGCAGTGAGTGGCCAGCATGTAGTGATTGTCTGCAAGCAGTGAGTGGCCAGCATGTAGTGAGTGGCCAGCATGTAGTGAGTGGCCAGCATGTAGTGAGTGGCCAGCAAGCAGTGAGTGGCCAGCATACAGTGAGTGGCCATCATACAGTGAGTGGTCAGCATGTAGTGAGTGGCCAGCAAGCAGTGAGTGGCTGAAAGCAGTGAGTGGCTGCAAGCAGTGAGTGGCCAGCATGCAGTGAGTGGCTGCAAGCAGTGAGTGGCTGCAAGCAGTGAGTGGCTGCAAGCAGTGAGTGGCCAGCATGTAGTGAGTGGCCAGCATACAGTGAGTGGTCAGCATGTAGTGAGTGGCCAGCAAGCAGTGAGTGGCCAGCATGTAGTGAGTGGCCAGCATGCAGTGAGTGGCCAGCATGTAGTGAGTGGCCAGCAAGCAGTGAGTGGCCAGCATGTAGTGAGTGGCCAGCATGCAGTGAGTGGCCAGCATGTAGTGAGTGGCCAGCATGCAGTGAGTAGCCTGCATGTAGTGAGTGGCCAGCATGTAGTGAGTGGCCAGCATGCAGTGAGTGGCCAGCATGTAGTGAGTGGCCAGCATACAGTGAGTGGCCAGCTTGTAGTGAGTGGCCAGCATGCAGTGTGTGGCCAGCATGTAGTTAGTGACCAGCATACAGTGAGTGGCCAGCATACAGTGAGTGGCCAGCATACAGTGAGTGGCCAGCATGTAGTGAGTGGCCAGCATACAGTGAGTGGCCAGCATGCAGTGAGTGGCCAGCATGTAGTGAGTGGCCAGCATGCAGTGAGTGGCCAGCATGCAGTGAGTGGCCAGCATGCAGTGAGTGGCCAGCATGTAGTGAGTTGCCAGCATGTAGTGAGTGGCCAGCAAGCAGTGAGTGGCCAGCATACAGTGAGTGGCCAGCATGTAGTGAGTTGCCAGCATACAGTGAGTGGCCAGCATGCAGTGAGTGGCCAGCATGCAGTGAGTGGCCAGCATGTAGTGAGTGGCCAGCATGCAGTGAGTGGCCAGCATGCAGTGAGTGGCCAGCATGCAGTTAGTGACCAGCATGTAGTGAGTGGTCAGCATGTAGTGAGTGGCCAGCATGTAGTGAGTGGCCAGCATGCAGTGAGTGGCCAGCATGCAGTGAGTGGCCAGCATGCAGTGAGTGGCCAGCATGCAGTGAGTGGCCAGCATGTAGTGAGTGGCCAGCAAGCAGTGAGTGGCCAGCATACAGTGAGTGGCCAGCATGTAGTGAGTGGCCAGCATGTAGTGAGTGGCCAGCATGCAGTGAGTGGCCAGCATGTAGTGAGTAGCCAGCATGTAGTGAGTGGCCAGCATGTAGTGTGTGGCCAGCATGTATTGAGTGGCCAGCATGTAGTGAGTGTCCAGCATGTAGTGAGTGGCCAGCATGTAGTGAGTGGCCAGCATGCAGAGAGTGGCCAGCATGCAGTGAGTGGCCAGCAAGCAGTGAGTGGCCAGCATGTAGTGAGTGGCCAGCATGCAGCGAGTGGCCAGCATGCAGTGAGTGGCCAGCATGCAGTGAGTGGCCAGAATGTAGTGAGTGGCCAGCATGTAGTGAGTGGCCAGCATGTAGTGAGTGGCCAGCATGTAGTGAGTGGCCAGCATGCAGTGAGTGGCCAGCATGCAGTGAGTGGCCAGCATGTAGTGAGTGGCCAGCATGTAGTGAGTGGCCAGCATGTAGTGAATGGCCAGCATGTAGTGAGTAGCCAGCATGCAGTGAGTGGCCAGCATGTAGTGAGTGGCCAGCATGTAGTGAGTGGCCAGCATGCAGTGAGTGGCCAGCATGCAGTGAGTGGCCAGCATGCAGTGAGTGGCCAACATGTAGTGAGTGGCCAGCATGCAGTGAGTGTTCAGCATGTAGTGAGTGGCCAGCATGTAGTGAGTGGCCAGCATGCAGTGAGTGGCCAGCATACAGTGAGTGGCCAGCATGTAGTGAGTGGCCAGCATGCAGTGAGTGGCCAGCATGTAGTGAGTGGCCAGCATGTAGTGAGTGGCCAGCATGTATTGAGTGGCGTCATGTAGTGAGTGGCCAGCATGCAGTGAGTGGCCAGCATGCAGTGAGTGGCCAGCATGTAGTGAGTGGCCAGCATGTAGAGAGTGGTCAGCATGTAGTGAGTGGTCAGCATGTAGTGAGTGACCAGCATGCATGAGTGGCCAGCATGTAGTGAGTGGCCAGCATGCAGTGAGTGGCCAGCATACAGTGAGTGGCCAGCATGTAGTGACTGGCCAGCATGTAGTGAGTGGCCAGCATACAGTGAGTGGCCAGCATACAGTGAGTGGCCAGCATGTAGTGAGTGGCCAGCATGCAGTTTTTTTTTTTTTTTTTTTTTTTTTTTTTTTTTTTTTTTTTATTATTATTTTCTACCACAGACGTGGCCACACATTTACAATGCTAACCAGCATATATACATTTTCTTCTGTCCTCCATGGACAGGGTTAGAGAAGTGTTAAACATACAGTTCAAGGGTTTATTGAACACTCAACCACAGAAGGTGATTCGGTGCTTTTAAAATGCTAAGCTAACCTACATACGTAAATACAAAGATACACAGATTTACGTACGCCCTACATAAAGTATTAGATGTGTCTTTTACATAGTGTCATTAATGTACATTCACAAAGGTGAAATGTAATTCTGATCAGCTTCCATATTTGCTTTATACCCATACATATACATACACACACACACATACACATACATATATACACACATACATGCATTCACATACATTTGTCTCATTTACCCTGACAGGGTGAGGTAGCTGATAAAGAAACTAGTGTGCAATTAAGCACTTAATCACTGAAGGTGATGAAGGTGCTTTTACAAGCTCAGGTTATATAGTTACATCACATACATACATTGTATGATTGATACATTACATGGTCAATTTTGGATACAAGTCCAATATATCATCAAGTGTTCCAGTACTCATATAGTAACTACAGAGTTCAGCATACCTTAGCCCAGGAGGGCGAAAGTCAGTCAGTATGGGACATTCTACAATATAATGTTCAAGAGAGTGCATGTTTTCTCTTTCACAAAGTTGACACATTGTGTACTCGACATTTGGGTTTTGAGAAAGCTGCCAGATACGTCTATATCCCAGGCGTATTCTGGCCACTATAACATCACATTGCCGGGTTCTTGTTCTATTAGTCCCATATGTGAATGTCTCCTCACGATATCTATCATAATATTTAATGCTACAACTTTCAGGTCTTTGAGAATTTGTTAGGTCGGTGAGATTTTCATTAGATATTTGTTTAAGTATTCTCTTTGTCACTGCTAATGAAACACCCATATCAATTTCTACCACTGGTTTTCTGCAAGCTGACTTAGCAAGCATATCAACAGTGTCATGCCTTGAGATGCCAACATGTGATGGTATCCATAGGAATTTAATCTCAAATCTGTTTTCTTTGGCAGCTAAAACATTCATTCGAATATCACTTACTATTTTCTGGGTGTCACTACTATGTGCGTTCAATGCCAGGAGTGCACTCTGCGAGTCACAGTATATAAGTCCACTGCCTTTGTCTTTTAAAAATTCAGTGGCAAGGTATATGCCTGCAAGTTCGGTTTGAGTTGAGCATGCAGTGAGTGGCCAGCATGTAGTGAGTGGCCAGCATGTAGTGAGTGGCCAGCATGTATTGAGTGGCCAGCATGTAGTGAGTGGCCAGCATGTAGTGAGTGGCCAGCATGCAGTGAGTGGCCAGCATACAGTGAGTGGCCAGCATGTAGTGAGTGGCCAGCATACAGTGAGTGGCCAGCATGCAGTGAGTGGCCAGCATACAGTGAGTGGCCAGCATGTAGTGAGTGGCCAGCATGTAGTGAGTGGCCAGCATGTAGTGAGTGGCCAGCGTGTAGTGAGTGGCCAGCAAGCAGTGAGTGGCCAGCTTTCAGTGAGTGGCCAGCATGCAGTGAGTGGCCAGCATACAGTGAGTGGCCAGCATGCAGTGAGTGGCCAGCATGTAGTGAGTGGCCAGCATGTAGTGAGTGGCCAGCATGTAGTGAGTGACCAGCATGTAGTGAGTGGCCAGCATGTAGTGAGTGGCCAGCATGTAGTGAGTGGCCAGCATGTAGTGAGTGGCCAGCATGCAATGAGTGGCCAGCATGCAGTGAGTGGCCAGCATGCAGTGAGTGGCCAGCATGCAGTGAGTGGCCAGCATACAGTGAGTGGCCAGCATGCAGTGAGTGGCCAGCATGTAGTGAGTGGCCAGCATGTAGTGACTGGCCAGCATGTAGTAAGTGGCCAGCATGTAGTGAGTGGCCAGCATGTAGTGAGTGGCCAGCATGTAGTGAGTGGCCAGCATGTAGTGAGTGGCCAGCAAGCAGTGAGTGGCCAGCATGTAGTGAGTGGCCAGCAAGCAGTGAGTGGCCAGCATGTAGTAAGTGGCCAGCATGTAGTGAGTGGCCAGCATGTAGTGAGTGGCTAGCATGTAGTGAGTGGCCAGCATGTAGTGAGTGGCCAGCAAGCAGTGAGTGGCCAGCATGTAGTGAGTGGCCAGCATGTAGTGAGTGGCCAGCAAGCAGTGAGTGGCCAGCATGTAGTGAGTGGCCAGCATGTAGTGAGAGGCCAGCATGTAGTGAGTGGCCAGCATGTAGTGAGTGGCCAGCATGTAGTGAGTGGCCAGCATGTAGTGAGTGGCCAGCAAGCAGTGAGTGGCCAGCATGTAGTGAGTGGCCAGCAAGCGGTGAGTGGCCAGCATGTAGTAAGTGGCCAGCATGTAGTGAGTGGCCAGCATGTAGTGAGTGGCCAGCATGTAGTGAGTGGCCAGCATGTAGTGAGTGGCCAGCAAGCAGTGAGTGGCCAGCATGTAGTGAGTGGCCAGCATGTAGTGAGTGGCCAGCAAGCAGTGAGTGGCCAGCATGTAGTGAGTGGCCAGCATGTAGTGAGAGGCCAGCATGTAGTGAGTGGCCAGCATGTAGTGAGAGGTCAGCATGTAGTGAGTGGCCAGCATGTAGTGAGTGGCAGGCATGTAGTGAGTGGCCAGCATGTAGTGAGTGGCCAGCATGTAGTGAGTGGCCAGCATGCAGTGAGTGGCCAGCATGTAGTGAGTGGCCAGCATGCAGTGAGTGGCCGGCATGTAGTGAGTGGCCAGCATGTAGTGAGTGGCCAGCATGCAGTGAGTGGCCAGCATGTAGTGAGTGGCCAGCATGCAGTGAGTGGCCAGCAAGCAATGAGTGGCCAGCATGTAGTGAGTGGCCAGCATGCAGTGAGTGGCCAGCATGTAGTGAGTGGCCAGCATGTGGTGAGTGGTTTGGTTTCCTTGATTCTAGTTAATCAACGCAAGGCCATATACCATGCCATTGAATTTGTAAAAGACAAAGGCAGTGGACCAATATACCTTAACTCGCAGAGTGCACTCCTGCCACTGAACTTACATAGTAGTAACACCCAGAAAATAGTCAATAATATTCGAATGAATGTTTTTGCTGCTAAAGAAAACACATTTGAAATTAAATTCCTTTTGTAACCATCACAAGTTGGCATCTCAAAGCATGACACTGTTGGTATGCTTGCATGGACCACCTTTAGTAGGACAGTAGTAGACATTGATATGGGTGTTACATTAGCAGTGACAGAGAATACTTAAACAAATATCTAAAGAAAATCTTACTGACCTAGAAAATTCTCAAAGACCTGAAAGTTGTATTTGGGGAACCGACATGTGAGATTTCTATTTATTTAATTTATATGAATATATTTAGAATTTATATTTACGTTAATTTATATATTTCGATAGCAAAGGGTATGATGGAGTGAACTGTATTTCAACAATATCTCACAAACCGATCTCCTTTCACATTATGGGCTGTTTATATATATGTAGTCAATCAAACTTGATTAGCAGACTTTCACTATAGTATTAAACTACATATATTAGTAATTAAAATTGGGAGGCCTTATCTTATTGTAGGTTGGCCTGGTCCACCAGTTATGAACAAGATGATCACACCAAGTAATCCTCGTGGTTGAGGCTGGCATCAACACCCTGTACTGGTGGTCCAAGTAACTGTTCTGCTTCCTCTTCTAATGTTCCTGTCAAAGGGAACTTGCAATATTAGCAAGAGCAATGAACTTGCTCTTTGCAAGGTTAAAAAAGAGCAAAAATCATAAGAGGAAGAGAAAAGAATGTAAATTAATGGGAAGAAAGGATGAGAAGAGTTGATGGGGAAAGAAAAGATATAAATGACTGGTTAGGGTTTTTAAAAGTAAAGGACAAAAAAAAAATGAAGAAATGAGAGGAAATACTACAAATAAAAACTAGATTGAAAAATCAAATCATGTGAGATAGAAATGATGGGAATGAAAGACACGAATATATTAGAAACGAAAGATTAGTAAGATAATGGAAAAAACAGATAGAAAATTAAAATAAGAGGAAAAAAGTAGAAGATAAGACGAGCATAAAAAGAACGAGAAGTCGGGTGGACGGAGTTATTATTCTGAAGACTCAATATTTAGTGTTCTTCAGAGCTTGATCCAAGCACATATCTCGGGCGCTCCTCCCGGTAGAGATTACAGCCGCAGGAGACGGAAGTCTACCCCCAGGTCAGCTCCTCAGTCAAGAAACATTCTCAGGAAATTTAAGGAAAATAGCCTAGCGGTCTGTTTGAGGACGTCGTGTGGTTATATTGTGTTATATGAAACTAGGATGGAAGTTTTTGGGAAATTTTGAAATGGCCTAATTGTTTTTAATTATACCAAGGAGTATGTGTTTGTTTATGCTTAGCCTTCATAAATATTGTGAATCTCTTTGATCTCCAAACTGATAATCTTTATATTTCTCTCTCTCTATAAAGGGTTTCTCTTTTGAGGTCACACCCGGGGAGTGCTCAGCGGGTGGGCGGTAAAATATTGATGAAGTCCTGACTCAGATAACTGGAAAAGTTACAGGAGGAGGGGAGGAAGGTGGGAAGGTGATGGTTGAGGTTGGGATGAGGAAGGGGAAGGGTTGGGGATGGGACAGGAGAGCGGGGTGTTTGGGAGAGGATTGGGGGGGAGGGGGGAGGTGGCCAGAAAACGTCGCTGAGCCTGACTCTGCTCAGGTCACGGCTAACATATATTTTAGGATTTTCATCTCGTATAAAAAAAAATTGTGATCCCAAATTTTGCTATCTGAAAATTTGTTGAAAAACAAAAAAACAAATGAAAAATGATTGATGGTAAACTTTATAATACAGGCTAAAATCACTGCATTCAATGGACTTGTCATCATATTATGTTTACCTCAGACGGAATAGTTCTGACGTGGCTGTGACCAACGACAACAAATATATCTGCCCCAAAAATGTCTGTAACGTGAAGCCTAATAACGTGCTGTTATCAGACCCTTACGAGCTATCAGACGACACGCTGCACTCCTCTCTGTGGACAGGCATCATGTTGTTCCAACAAGAGAGGTCAGACCATCACTATAAAGAACAGAGTGATCCCTAGAGCATTGCCTTATAATATGCAAATTGATTGAAAGGTTTAGCCATTACATTCTATTTAACACAGATGAGCTATTCAATTTTCCCATTTGCTACACCACTTTCACTTATATAATCCTATAAACAATTTGAGATTTTCTCGTCATATTCAGGAACTCTTACGACCTCCCACAAACCTTTCTGAAGTCTGTATAATTATGAAACGGCTCTTTTTATCTCGTACATCTCATATTTTCTAAATTAGGAACTGAAAATGTTCACAATAATGCTAACTGTAAAGGAGTTGGAAGACTCAATTGCGAGGGCACTCGTGTGCTGATCCTAAAATCAGGTTCTCTAAACATCGTTCCAGCAAGGAATTTATATGTCTTCCACATTTCTCCTAAAATAGAAGTAAGGTATTGAGAAAGCCTATTACTTTTTACCCCCTGAAGATTGGAAAGAAAATAAGAAAATTTGTGTCCGAAAATAAAACACATGGAAAAGATATTTGTATAATTAAAGAGCGCAAGGAATGTGAAGGAGGTGGAGAAGGACTTTATCTGGCAGCAGCGTTGACGACCTTTCTGGCAGCAGCGTTGACGACCTTTCTGGCAGTAGCGTTGACGACCTTTCTGGCAGCAGCGTTGACGACCTTTCTGGCAGCAGCGTTGACGACCTTTCTGGCAGCAGCGTTGACGACCTTTCTGGCAGTAGCGTTGACGACCTTTCTGGCAGCAGCGTTGACGACCTTTCTGGCAGCAGCGTTGACGACCTTTCTGGCAGTAGCGTTGACGACATTTCTGGCAGCAGCGTTGACGACCTTTCTGGCAGTAGCGTTGACGACCTTTCTGGCAGCAGCGTTGACGACCTTTCTGGCAGCAGCGTTGACGACCTTTCTGGCAGTAGCGTTGACGACCTTTCTGGCAGCAGCGTTGACGACCTTTCTGGCAGCAGCGTTGACGACCTTTCTGGCAGCAGCGTTGACGACCTTTCTGGCAGCAGCGTTGACGACCTTTCTGGCAGTAGCGTTGACGACCTTTCTGGCAGTAGCGTTGACGACCTTTCTGGCAGTAGCGTTGACGACCTTTCTGGCAGTAGCGTTGACGACCTTTCTGGCAGTAGCGTTGACGACCTTTCTGGCAGCAGCGTTGACGACCTTTCTGGGAGCAGCGTTGACGACCTTTCTGGCAGCAGCGTTGACGACCTTTCTGGCAGCAGCGTTGACGACCTTTCTGGCAATAGCGTTGACGACCTTTCTGGCAGTAGCGTTGACGACCTTTCTGGCAGTAGCGTTGACGACCTTTCTGGCAGCAGCATTGACGACCTTTCAGGCAGCAGCGTTGACGACCTTTTTGGCAGCAGCGTTGACGACCTTTCTGGCAGTAGCGTTGACGACCTTTCTGGCAGCAGCGTTGACGACCTTTCTGGCAGCAGCGTTGACGACCTTTCTGGCAGCAGCATTGGCGACCTTTCTGGCAGCAGCGTTGACGACCTTTCTGGCAGCAGCGTTGACGACCTTTCTGGTAGCAGCGTTGACGACCTTTCTGGCAGCAGCGTTGACGACCTTTTTGGCAGCAGCATTGACGACCTTTTTGGCAGTAGCGTTGACGACCTTTCTGGCAGCAGCGTTGACGACCTTTCTGGCAGCAGCGTTGACGACCTTTCTGGCAGCAGCGTTGACGACCTTTCTGGCAGCAGCGCTGACGACCTTTCTGGCAGCAGCGTTGACGACCTTTCTGGCAGCAGCGTTGACGACCTGTCTGGCAGTAGCGTTGACGACCTTTCTGGCAGTAGCGTTAACGACCTTTCTGGCAGTAGCGTTGACGACCTTTCTGGCAGCAGCGTTGACGACCTTTCTGGCAGCAGCGTTGACGACCTTTCTGGCAGCAGCGTTGACGACCTTTCTGGCAGTAGCGTTGACGACCTTTCTGGCAGCAGCGTTGACGACCTTTCTGGCAGTAGCGTTGACGACCTTTCTGACAGCAGCGTTGACGACCTTTCTGGCAGCAGCGTTGACGACCTTTCTGGCAGCAGCGTTGACGACCTTTCTGGCAGTAGCGTTGACGACCTTTCTGGCAGCAGCGTTGACGACCTTTCTGGCAGCAGCGTTGACGACCTTTCTGGCAGCAGCGTTGACGACCTTTCTGGCAGCAGCGTTGACGACCTTTCTGGCAGCAGCGTTGACGACCTTTCTGGCAGCAGCGTTGACGGATTTTCTGGTAGCAGCGTTGACGACCTTTCTGGCAGTAGCGTTGCCGACCTTTCTGGCAGTAGCGTTGACGACCTTTCTGGCAGTAGCGTTGACGACCTTTCTGGCAGCAGCGTTGACGACCTTTCTGAGAGCAGCGTTGACGACCTTTCTGACAGCAGCGCTGACGACCTTTCTGGCAGTAGCGTTGACGACCTTTCTGGCAGCAGCGTTGACGACCTTTTTGGTAGCAGCGTTGACGACCTTTCTGGCAGTAGCGTTGACGACCTTTCTGGCAGTAGCGTTGACGACCTTTTTGGCAGCAGCGTTGACGACCTTTCTGGCAGCAGCGTTGACGACCTTTTTGGCAGCAGCGTTGACGACCTTTTTGGCAGCAGCGTTGACGACCTTTCTGGCAGCAGCGTTGACGACCTTTTTGGCAGCAGCGTTGACGACCTTTTTGGCAGTAGCGTTGACGACCTTTCTGGCAGCAGCGTTGACGACCTTTTTGGCAGCAGCGTTGACGACCTTTTTGGCAGTAGCGTTGACGACCTTTCTGGCAGTAGCGTTGACGACCTTGTTTCATCCTCTCCTTGTCGTTCTGGTTCGCCACCTGTATTGTTATCTACCTATGTTTTATCCCGGTTTCCAATGTATCTATATCTTTACATACACTCACACACACATACACATGCGGGAAGTCGCGGCTGAATGGACAGCGCTCTGGGGTCGTAGTCCTAAGGGCCCGTGTTCGATTCTCGGCGGAGTCGGAATCAAATGAGAAGAGTTTCTTTCAACCTTATGTACCTGTTTACCTAGCAGTAAATAGGTACCTGGGAGTTAGACAGCTGCTATGGGCTGCTTCCTGGGAATGTGTGTGAGTACTCACCTAAGTGTACTTACCGTATTGGGCTTGCGGGGGTTGGGCTCTGGCTCTTTGGTCCCGCCTCTCAACTGTCAATCAACTGGTGTACAGATTCCTGAGCCTACTGGGTTCTATCATATCAACATTTGAAACTGTGTATGGAGTCAGCCTCCACCACATCACTGCCTAATGCATTCCACCTGTTAACTACTCTGACACTGAAAAAGTTCTTTCTAACGTCCCTGTGGCTCATTTGGGTACTCAGTCTCCACCTGTGTTTCCTTGTTCATGTCCCAGCCGTGTTAAACAGTTTATCTTTAGCTACCCTGTGAATTCCTCTGAGAATTTTGTAGGTAGAGAAGATGTCTCTCCTTACTCTTCTGTCTTTTAATGTCGTGAGGTTCATTTCTCGCAGCCGTTCTTCGTAACTCATGCCTCTTAGTTCTGGGACTAGCCTAGTGGCATATATCTGAACTTTTTCAAGCTTCGCCTTGTGCTTGACAAGGTACGTGTTCATGGTGGGGCCGCATACTCCAGGATTGGTCTTACATATGTGGTAATCAAGGTTCTGAATGATTCCTTACACAGATTCCTGAATGCAGTTCTGATGTTAGCCAGCCTCGCATACGCCGCAGATGTTATTCTTTTGATGTGGGAGACAAGGTTGGTGTAATATCAACTCCTAAATCATTCTCTCTGTCCGTTTCATGAAGGACTTCATCTCGCATTCTGTATCCTGTGTCAGGCCTCCTGTTTCCACTGCCTAGTTTCATTACCTTACATTTGCTCGGGTTGAACTTTAGTAGCCATTTGTTGAACCATTCATGCACTTTGTCTAGGCCATCTTGTAGTCTCATACTGTCTTCCTCCGTCTTAATCATCTTCATAATTGTTGCATCATCAGCAAACAATGTGGGGAATGATTCTATACCATCTGGAAGATCATTTACATATATTAGAAACAGTATGGGTCCAAGGACTAAACCCTGCGGGACTCCACTGGTGACGTCTCGCCAATCTGATACCTCACCTCGCACAGTGACTTGCTGCCTTCTGTTACTTAGGTACTCCCTTATCCAATGGAATACCTTCCCTTTCACTCTTGCCAGCATCTCAAGCTGTTGCACTAGTCTCTGGTGTGGCACTGTGTCAATCGCTTTCTAGCAATCCAAAAATATGCAGTCTGCCCACCCCTCTCTTTCTTGCCTGATTCTTGTTGCCTGATTGTGGTATTCAATTAATCCTGTGAGGCGTGACTTGCCATCCCTGAAACCATTTTGGTGTTGTGACACAAAGTTCCTTCGCTCCAGATGTTCGACTAGCTTTTTTCGCACAATTTTCTCCATTAGCTTGCATGGTATGCAAGTTAGGGACACTGGCCTGTAGTTCAATGCCTGATGTCTATCCCCATTCTCGTATATCGGGACTACGTTTGCGACCTTCCAAATTTCTGGCAGTTCACCTGTTACCAGTGATTTGTTAAACACTATGGAGAGTGGCAGGCACAGTGCTTCTGCTCCTCTTTCCTCTAGTATCCAGGGTGATATTCCATCTGGCCCTATAGCCTTTGTCACATCCAACTCTAGCTAAAGCTTCCTTACATCTCCACTGGTAATCTCAAATTCCTGAAGTGGTGCCTGGTTAATTATTCCTTCTCTTATCTCTGGAACTTCTCCTTGCTCTAATGTGAAGACTTCCTGGAATTTCATATTGAGTTCCTTGCACACTTCTTTGTCATTTGTAGTGAATCTGTCTGTCCCTATCCTCAGTTTCATTACCTGTTCCTTCACTGTTGTCTTTCTCCTGATGTGGCTGTGCAGCAATTTTGGTTGGTGTCTTAGCCTTGCTGGCTATGTCGTTTTGATATTGCCCTTCTGCCTCTCTTCTCACCCTGACGTATTCATTCCTGGCTCTCTGGTAACCTTATCTGCTGTCAAGTGTTCTGGTATTTCTATAGTTTCTCCACGCTCTTTTATTTTGTTGCTTAGCTAGCTTTCATCTCTGATTTTTTTTTTTTTTTTGAGATATATACAAGAGTTGTTACATTCTTGTACAGCCACTAGTACGCGTAGCGTTTCGGGCAAGTCCTTAATCCTATGGTCCCTGGAATACGATCCCCTGCCGCGAAGAATCGTTTTTTCATCCAAGTACACATTTTACTGTTGCGTTAAACAGAGGCTACAGTTAAGGAATTGCGCCCAGTAAATCCTCCCCGGCCAGGATACGAACCCATGACATAGCGCTCGCGGAACGCGAGATTAATCTATGGTTAAAGTTTATTAAACTATTAAACTAAACGTAGATTAAACTATGGAATTCTCATATTCATTTCAGTTTTTACCTTTTGGGCGGGATAAGCTTTTCTGCGGCCTCCTTGCACTTCTGTGTGATGTAGTCCATCATGTCTTGGGCCGTCTTTCCCCTTAGCTCTGTTTTCCAAGTTATATCCGTTAGGAATTTTCTTAACTCCTCGTAATTTCCGTTACGGAATGCTAGCCTTTTGCTTTTAGTTCCCTTTCTCGAGTACTTTAGCCCTTCTTCAACCAGATACTCAAACGTCAGTACACTGGGCAAGGGAGTCATTCAGAGTGAAGACTAGGTCGAGTCCCGCTGGTTCATCGTTTTCCCTCATCCAATTGGGTTCCCTGACATGTTGGCTTAGAAAGGTTCTTGTCGCCACCTCCACTAGTTTGGCTCTTCAAGTATCCTCTCCTACGTGCGGTTCCTTGTTCTCCCAGTCTATCCTTCCGTGATTGAAGTCCCTCATGATGGACAGATGGGATCGATTTCTACAGGCAGCAGAGGCTGCCCTCTCAATTATGTCATTAACTGCCATGTTGTTTCTGTCATACTCTTGCCTTGATCTTCTGTCATTTGGTGGAGGGTTGTAAATCACTGCTACTACTACTCTTGGTCCTCCAATCGTCATGGTGCCTGTTATGCAGTCTCTAAACTCTTCACAAGATCCCAACATGTTGGGATGTGGAGATATTGGGATGTGGAGATGTTGGGATGTGGGGATGTGGAGATGTTGGGATGTGGGGATGTTGGTATGTGGGGATGTTGGGATGTGGAGATGTTGGGATATGGAGATGTTGTGATGTGGGGATGATGGGATGTGGATATTTTGGGATGTGGAGATATTGGGATGTGGAGAGGTTGAGATGTGGGGATGTTGGGATGTGGGAATGTTGGGATGTGGGAATGTTGGGATGTGGATATTTTGGGATGTGGAGTTGTTGGGATGCTGGGATGTATAGAGGTTGGGATGTGGATATTTTGGAATGTGGAGAAATTGGGATGTGGAAAAGTTGGGATGTGGAGATATTGGGATGTAGGGATGTAGGGATGTTGGGATGTGGAGATGTGGGGATGTTGGGATGAGGGGATGATGGGATGTGGAGATGTGGAGATGTTGGGATGTGGAGATGTTGGGATGTGGGAATGTTGGGATGTGGGGATGTTGGGATGTGGGAATGTTGGAATGTTGGGATGTGGGGATGTGGGAATGTTGGGATGTTGGGATGTGGAGATGTTGGGATGTGGGAACGCTGGGATGTGGAGATATTGGCATGTGGGGATGTTGAGATGTACTCACCTATTTGTGCTTGCGGGGGTTGAACTTTGGCTTTTTGGTCCCGCCTTTCAACTGTCAATCAACTGGTGTACAGGTTCCTGAGCCTACTGGGCTCTATCATATCGACATTTAAAACTGTGTATGGAGTCAGCCTCCACCACATCACTGCCTAATGTAGTCCATCCGCTAACTACTCTGACACTGAAAAAGTTCCTTCCAACGTCTCTGTGGCTCATGTGGTTACTCAGTTTCCACATGTGTCCCCTTGTTCGCGTCACGCCAGTGTTGAATAGTTTATCCTTGTTTACCCCGGTCGATTTCCCTGAGGATTTTGTAGGTTGTGACCATGTCTCCCCTTACTCTTCTGTCTTCCAGTGTTGTAAGGTGCATTTCCCGCAGCCTTTCCTCATAACTCATGCCTCTTAGTTCTGGGACTAGTCTAGTGGCATACCTTTGGACTTTTTCCAGCTTCGTCTTGTGCTTGACAAGGTACAGGCTCCATGCTGGGGCCGCATACTCCAGGATTGGTCTTACATATGTGGTGTACAAGATTCTGAATGATTCCTTACACAGGTTCCTGAACGCTGTTCTGATGTTAGCCAGCCTCGCATATGCCGCAGACGTTATTCTTTTTATGAGGGCTTCAGGAGATGGGTTTGGTGTGATATCAACTCCTAGATCTTTCTCTCTGTCCGTTTCATTAAGTACATCATCTCCTATTCTGTATCCTGTGTCTGGCCTCCTGTTTCCACTGCCTAGTTTCATTACTTTGCATTTACTCGGATTGAACTTCAACAGCCATTTCTTGGACCTTTCACTCAGTCTGTCTAGGTCATCTTGTAGCCTCCTACTATCATCCTGTCTCAATCCACCTCATAATTTTTGCATCGTCGGCAAACATTGAGAGGAACGAATCTATACCCTCTGGGAGATCATTTACATATACCAGAAACAGTATAGGTCCAAGGACTGACGCCTGCGGGACTCCACTTGTAACGTCTCGCCAATCTAAGACCTCACCCCTCACACAGACTCGTTGTCTCCTGTTGCTTAGGTACTTCTTTATCCAACGGAGTACCTTCCCTTTCCTTCCAGCCTGCATCTCCAGCTTTCTCACTAGCCACTTGTGTGGCACTGTATCAAAGGCTTTTTGACAATCCAAAAATATGCATTCTGCCCACCCTTCTCTTTCTTGCCTTATTTTTGTTGCCTGGTCGTAGAATTCAAGTAACCCTGTGAGGCAGGACCTGCCATCCCTGAACCCATGTTGATGCTGTGTTACAAAGTTCCTTCGCTCCAGATGCTCCACTAGTTTTTGTCGCACAATCTTCTCCATCAGCTTGTGTCGTATGCAGGTTAGGGACACAGGCCTGTAGTTCAGTGCCTCCTGTCTATCCCCTTTCTTGTATATCGGGACTACGTTAGCTGCTTTCCAAATATCTGGCAGTTCCCCTGTTGCCAGTGATTTGTTATGCACTATGGAGAGTGGTAGGTGCAGTTCTTTTGCTCCTTCCTTTAGTATCCAAGGGGAGATTCCATCTAGGCCTATAGCCATTGTCACATCCAACTCTAATAAACACTTCCTTACTTCCCCGCTGGTAATCTCAAACTCTTCCAGTGGTTCCTGATTAGCTATTCCCTCTCTTATCTCTGGAATTTCTCCTTGCTCTAAGGTGGAGACCTCCTGGAATTTCTTATTCAGTGCCTTACACACTTCCTTGCCGTTTGTAGTGAATCCTTCCGCCCAATCCTTTGTTCATAACCTGTTCCTTTACTGTTGTTTTTCTCCTGATGTGGCTATGCAACAATTTAGGCTGAGTCTTTGCCTTGCTTGTGATATCATTTTCGTATTGTCTTTCTGCCTCTCTTCTCATCCTGACATATTCATTCCTGGCATTCTGGTATCTTTCTCTGCTCTCCAGTGTCCTGTTATTCCTATAGTTTCTCCATGCCCTTTTACTTTGCTGTTTAGCTAGCCTACATCTCTGATTAAACCATGGGTTTCTCATCTTCATTTCTCTGTTTTCCTTTTGGACTGGGAAAAACTTGTTTGCTGCGTCCTTGCACTTCTGCGTGATGTAATCCATCATATCTTGGGCCGTCTTTCCCCTGAGCTCTGTTTCCCATGCTATATCTGTTAGGAATTTTCTTATCTCCTCATAGTTTCCCTTTCTGCATGCTAACCTTTTGGTTTCGGTATCCCTCCTCGAGTTCAATAACCCTTCTTCAATCAGGTACTCAAACACCAGTTTTGAGGACCAGGTAGGAATGAGCGACCACCAAACTGTGGTCGCTCATTCCTACTGGGTCCTCAAAACCGATTTCTCTTGTCGGAGTCGTTCAGAGTGAAGACTAGGTCGAGTCTCGCTGGTTCGTCATTGCCTCTCATCCTTGTGGGTTCTCCGACATGCTGGGTTAAAAAGTTTCTTGTCACCACCTCCAATAGTTTGGCTCTCCACGTATCCTAGCCTCCATGCGGTTCCTTGTTCTCCCAGTCAATCCTTCCGTGATTGAAGTTGCCCATGATGAGCAGGTGGGATCTATTTCTACAGACAGAAGAGGCTGCCCTCTCAATTATAGTGTTAACTGCCATGTTGTTGTTTTCATACTCTTGACTGGGTCTTCTGTCCTTTGGTGGAGGGTTGTATATTACTGCTACTACTATCCTTGGACCTCCCATTGTTACGGTGCCTGCTATGTAGTCTCTGAACCCCTCACAGACCGGGATAGCCATCTCCTTAAAACTCCATTCCTTTCTCATGAGTAGGGCCACTCCGCCTCCTCCCCTACCTTCCCTCTCTTTCCTTATTACTGTGTACTCCTGGGGAAACACGGCATTCGTTATGAATCCAGAGAGTTTTGTTTCAGTGAGTCCAATGACATCTAGGTTCACTTCTTGTGTTCTTTCCCTTAGTTCACTTCTCTTGCTTGTGATCCCATCTATGTTCGAGTACTTCACCCTGAAACTGACTCTCTTCTAATTCCCCTCTGGGAGGGACCTGTGGGATCTGGGGTGAGTGGGAGGTGGGAGGATCTGGTATGGGGAGACTGATGGAGGCGGGAGGACTTGGGGGGGGGAGGGTAGGGGTGGTGGGTGAGAGGGGGAGGGTAGAGGGGAGAGTGTGAGGGGGAGGGATTGGGGGAGAGTAAGTGGGGGAGGGTTGGGGGAGCATGGGGGGAGGAGAGGCTTTGGGGGGGGGGGAGAAGAGGGAGGAACAACCATGCTGGGACACGGTGCTAAGGGACAGTCATGCTGGGACACTGTGCTAGGTTCAGCCATGCTGGGACACTGTGCTAGGGTTTTTTTTTTTTTTTTTTTTTTTTTTTTTTTTTTTTTTTTTTGAGATATATACAAGAGTTGTTACATTCTTGTACAGCCACTAGTACGCGTAGCGTTTCGGGCAAGTCCTTAATCCTATGGTCCCTGGAATACGATCCCCTGCCGCGAAGAATCGTTTTTTCATCCAAGTACACATTTTACTGTTGCGTTAAACAGAGGCTACAGTTAAGGAATTGCGCCCAGTAAATCCTCCCCGGCCAGGATACGAACCCATGACATAGCGCTCGCGGAACGCCAGGCGAGTGTCTTACCACTACACCACGGAGACTGTAAAAGGTTCAGCCATGCTGGGACACTGTGCTAGGGACAGTCATGCTGGGACACTGTGCTAGGTTCAGCCATGCTGGGACACTGTGCTAGGTTCAGCCATGCTGGGACACTGTGCTAGGGACAGCCATGCTCGGACACTATGCTAAGGACAACCATGCTGGGACACTGTGCTAGGGACAGCCATGCTGGGACACTGTGCTAGGGACAGCCATGCTGGGACACTGTGCTAGGGTCAGCCATGCTCGGACACTATGCTAAGGACAACCATGCTGGGACACTGTGCTAGGGACAGCCATGCTGGGACACTGTGCTAGGGACAACCATGCTGGGACACTGTGCTAGGGTCAGCCATGCTGGGACACTGTGCTAGGGACAGCCATGCTGGGACACTGTGCTAGGGACAGCCATGCTGGGACACTGTGCTATGGACAACCATGCTGGGACACTATGCTAGGGAGCCAGAGCTCAACCCCCGCAAGCACAACTAGGTGAGTACTGTGCTAGGGTCAGCCATGCTGGGACACTGTGCTAGGAACAACCATGCTGGGACACTGTGCTGGGGACAGCCATGCTGGGACACTATGCTATGGACAACCATGTTGGGACACAGTTCTAGGGACATTCATGCTGGGACACTATGCTATGGACAACCATGCTCGGAAACTATGCTATGGACAACCATGCTAGGACACTGTGCGAGGGACAGCCATGCTGGGCAGCTGTGCTAAGGTCAGCCATGCTGGGACACTATGCTATGGACAACCATGCTGGGACACTATGCTATGGACAACCATGCTGGGACACTATGCTATGGACAACCATGCTCGGACACTATGCTATGGACAACCATGCTAGGACACTGTGCGAGGGACAGCCATGCTGGGCAGCTGTGCTAAGGTCAGCCATGCTGGGACACTATGCTATGGACAACCATGCTAGGACACTGTGCTAGGGACAGCCATGCTGGGACACTATGCTATGGACAACCATGCTGGGACACTATGCTATGGACAGCCATGCTGGGACACTATGCTATGGACAACCATGCTGGGACACTATGCTATGGACAACCATGCTCTGACACTATGCTATGGACAACCATGCTAGGACACTGTGCTAGGGACAGCCATGCTGGGCAACTGTGCTAGGGACAACCATGCTGGGACACTGTGCTATGGACAACCATGCTGGGACACGGTGCTAGGGACAACCATGCTGGGACACTATGCTAGGGACAACCATGCTGGGACACGGTGCTAGGGACAACCATGCTGGGACACTATGCTATGGACAACCATGCTGGGACACTATGCTATGGACAACCATGCTGGGACACTATGCTATGGACAACCATGCTGGGACACTATGATATGGACAACCATGCTGGGACACTGTGCTGGGGACAACCATGCTGGGACACAGTGCTAGGGACAACCATGCTGGGACACAGTGCTAGGGACATCCATGCTGGGACACTGTGCTAGGGACAACCATGCTGGGACACTATGCTAGGGACAACCATGCTGGAACACTGTGCTGGGGACAACCATGCTGGGCCACAGTGCTAGGGACATCCATGCTGGGACACTGTGCAGGGGAAAACCATGCTGGGACACAGTTTTAGGGACAACCATGCTGGGACACTGTGCTGGGGACAGCCATGCTGGGACACAGTGCTAGGGACAACCATGCTGGGACACTGTGCTAGGGACAACCATGCTGGGACACTGCGCTAGAAACAATCATGCTGGGACACTGTGCAGGGGAAAACCCTGCTGGGACACAGTTTTAGGGACAACCATTCTGGGACACTGTGCTAGGGACAACCATGCTGGGACACAGTGCTAGGGACAACCATGCTGGGACACTGTGCTTGAGACAACCATGCAGGGACACTGTGCTAGGGACAACCATGCTGGGACACTGTGCTAGGGACAACCATGCTGGGACACTGTGCTAGGAACAATCATGCTAGGACACTGTGCTGGGGACAACGATGCTGGGACACAGTTCTAGGGACAACCATGCTGGGACACTGTGCTAGGGACAATATGCTGGGACACAGTGCTAGGGACAACCATGCTGGGACACTGTGCTTGAGACAAGCATGCTGGGACACTGTGCTAGGGACAACCATGCTGGGACACAGTGCTAGGGACAACCATGCTGGGACACTGTGCTAGGGACAACCATGCTGGGACACTATGCTATGGACAACCATGCTGGGACACTATGATATGGACAACCATGCTGGGACACTATGCTATGGACAACCATGCTGGGACACTATGATATGGACAACCATGCTGGGACACTGTGCTGGGGACAACCATGCTGGGACACAGTGCTAGGGACAACCATGCTGGGACACAGTGCTAGGGACATCCATGCTGGGACACTGTGCTAGGGACAACCATGCTGGGACACTATGCTAGGGACAACCATGCTGGAACACTGTGCTGGGGACAACCATGCTGGGCCACAGTGCTAGGGACATCCATGCTGGGACACTGTGCAGGGGAAAACCATGCTGGGACACAGTTTTAGGGACAACCATGCTGGGACACTGTGCTGGGGACAGCCATGCTGGGACACAGTGCTAGGGACAACCATGCTGGGACACTGTGCTAGGGACAACCATGCTGGGACACTGCGCTAGAAACAATCATGCTGGGACACTGTGCAGGGGAAAACCCTGCTGGGACACAGTTTTAGGGACAACCATTCTGGGACACTGTGCTAGGGACAACCATGCTGGGACACAGTGCTAGGGACAACCATGCTGGGACACTGTGCTTGAGACAACCATGCAGGGACACTGTGCTAGGGACAACCATGCTGGGACACTGTGCTAGGGACAACCATGCTGGGACACTGTGCTAGGAACAATCATGCTAGGACACTGTGCTGGGGACAACGATGCTGGGACACAGTTCTAGGGACAACCATGCTGGGACACTGTGCTAGGGACAATATGCTGGGACACAGTGCTAGGGACAACCATGCTGGGACACTGTGCTTGAGACAAGCATGCTGGGACACTGTGCTAGGGACAACCATGCTGGGACACAGTGCTAGGGACAACCATGCTGGGACACTGTGCTAGGGACAACCATGCTGGGACACTGTGCTGGGGACAGCCATGCTGGGACACTGTGCTGGGGACAGCAATGCTGGGACACTGTGCTGGGGACAGCAATGCTGGGACAGCCATGCTGGGACACTGTGCTAGGGACAACCATGCTGGGACACGGTGCTAGGGACAATCATGCTGGGACACTGTGCTGGGGACAACCATGCTGGAACACATTAGGTATTGGAAGTGACTTCCTCAACTCCGCACGCTGACCCCTCAAAAACTTCCTTACCTCCCCCCACAGGGGGTGACCTTCCTGACTCTGTATCAACTCCCTCACATTCCACGACACATCTTCCTCCCCCCTTTCACTCACCACTGCTACATTGTGACACCTTGACAACGCGTCAGCGACCACATTGCTTTTCCCAGGTACATGTTCAAAGTTTGTAATGTTAAACTCTGAGAGCGAGGTAACCCACCGTGCCAGTCGCTGACAAGGCTCCTTGGACTCGAACACATACTTAAGGGGTTTGTGATCGCTTCTGAGTCAAATTTCATGTCCAGGCAAGATGTACCGGTTCCGTTGTAATATGAATGTGATCGCTAGCGCTTCCCTCTCAATCGTACTATAGTTCCTCTCTGCAGGACATAGTACTCGTGAACAAAATGCAATGGGACGCTCCCGTCCTCACTCATCCACCTGAGCTACCACACCACCTATCGCTGCTCCAGAAGCATCCGCATACACCAGAAACGGTTTGCTAAAATCTGGGTGCGCCAAGATACTGCGAGAGCTGACAGCAGCCCTCAGTACCTGGAACGCCTGCTGTTGTTCCTTCCCCCACACGAACTCTGCAAGTCCACTGATCTCATGTAATGGTCTTGCAATTTTTGAAAAATCTTTAATAAATCGCCGATAATAGCTAACCAACCCCAGGAAAGATTTGCACTCTTTCTTGTTCTGTGGAACTGGGAACTCTTGAATATCCCTGGTTTTATCTGGCAATGGACTGATACCCATCCGGCCCACTGTATGACCCACCAATGTTACCGATTCTCCAAAAAAACCTGCATTTTTCGAAATTCACTTTGAGGTTGTGTGACCTCAACCTTAGCAAGAGTTTCCTCAAATTATGCATGTGCTCCTCTAATGACTTTCCCAGCACGATTACGTCATCGAGGTACAGCAACGCTGTGGAACCTATCAACCCCGATAATACACTCATCATTAGCCTACTGAACACAGCAGGTGCTGACTTCAACCCGAAAGGAAGTCGTTTATATTGCCAGAGCTCGTTGCACGCACTAAACGCTGTGATTTCCCTCGACTCTTCCTCCAGCGGTATCTGGTGATACCCACTGAGCAGGTCTAATGTGGTAAAATATTGTGTACCCTTCAAGTGTGTCAATGTGTCCTGTATGTTAGGTAATGGGTATGCTTCGTCTTTCGTCAGCTTGTTTATTCTGCGGAAATCTACGCATAACCTCACTCCCCCATTCTTTTTCCTGACTACTACGAGAGGGCTGTGCCACGGTGAACTGGATGGTTCAATGATATCATGCTCCTTTAGCTGGCTTATCTCCTCTTTCACCTCCCTCTGGTGTGCCACTGGTATGCTATATGCTCTCGTATATACTGGATGTGCGCCCGCTACGTCAATTCTATGTGCTCCTTGAGTAATGCACCCAGGGGGTTCCCCTCTCAACGCAAAAACATCCGGGAACTCCCTGACTAAGCCCCTTAAGGCTTCCTTAACCTCCCTTTCCATGGACATCCTATCCACTATTCCCATAAATTTATCCATTCTATCCTCATCGCCCTCACTCTGACTTACTGACATGGCTGCAATAATCTCCTCCACAGGGCGCCCCCACGCTACCTGTGCATGCTTACTCAAGGTGACTGGCCACCGAGAGGGATTAAAAACCCTCAACCGAATTACCCCTTCATTTATGTCTTCAATAGTCTCCATTATCACCAACCCTGCTGGATCATCCAATGGCTCAATTTGCACAACGTCTACTCCCTTGGCTTTACATACCATTTTCATCACTAAGGATGCTTCTCCCGGAATGGTGACATCCTTGGGTACCGTGACTGCCCACTGTATATTCTGGTCCCCAGCCGAGTTACCACAGTTACCCCTCACTACTGCTACTCCTTCTCTACTCCTCACCTTGTTAACGTCTACCGCTTGACCCCCACATACCAATTTATTCCCCCTTGCGCTGAACGCTATGGTACATGAGTATTTTTCTAGGAAATCAATTCCCAGGATAATGTTGGTATGTTTCAGCCCTATATCCTGTATTACTACAAAACTATGTTTAAACATCTATCTTCTAGCTGGAAATCCACAGTTGTCTCACTCAACACCCGCAACGCATTATCCCCCACCGCCGTTAATCTCCTGTTGTTCGGTATCAGCCTGACGTCTGATCCTAACACGCTACGACTCATGATGGACACGGAAGCACCGGTGTCCACCAAGGCTGTATAGATAGTGCCCTTTAACCGTAAATGCACCTTTATGGGATGACCCGACCCGACGGTACACAACCACTGTCCGCCACCCCCTACTGTTCACACTGGGTAATTAGGCGGAACAAAAAGCTTACACTGCCAGGCCAAGTGACTACCGTCACCACACAGCTTGCACACTTTTGTCTGCTTAGGTCGTTCTGGCTCGTGTTTACCTGCAGTGTACCCCGTTCCCCGGGGATACCCTCTACCGGTACCCTGGTTCTGGTGGTACATTCCTGTTGCTCCCTGAGCAGGCGAGTATCGTGGTGGAGCAGGAGTGAACCTCCCTCCACGTGCCCCTTGATTATAGCCTCCTCGCTGCCCGCGAGTACCCTGATGGGGTCCCCACGACACCCAACTCGTATTGTGTCCCTGGAACACCCTTGGCTCCCAGCCCTTATTATTGTTACGTCGAGGAGCACCTCGCCCCTTGCCCTTGGAATGTGTGACCCCCGCCGCGGGTCCATCCTCCACTGGCTGAGCTACTGGGGCCCAGAGCTGAGCCTGTCTATCTTGCGTGTCTGCAAGATTTGCCTGTTCCTTATGGGACACTTCCTTGAAAATGTCATCCTCTGTCAGTTTATGTGTCGGGCTATTCTCCGTCCAAAACACTGCATGTTTCACCGCTTCCTTAAAAGACTTAGCTTCCCTGCAGTGTAACGCACTTTCCCGCGGTAATGCACCGAAAAAAACACTCCGTTGCATAGAATCTCTTACTACCCCCGTGAACTGCGTTTCAGTCCGCTCAATCACATCACCCAAGAGTCTTATTCTATGGCCAAACGCCCTTAATTGTTCCCCTGGTTCTCGTTTAAGTGCAGCTAACTGAGCCTTTAGTTCTACTGCATCGTGCTGCACATCGTAATGATTTATCAGTTCCTGCTTAAACTCGCTATAACTATTTATTTCTCTAATTTCCGCCGAGTTGAGCAGGGTCTTTGCTTCCCCTTTCACCTTGGAATATACCAATGCAATCTTTGCCTGACCCGACCATGACCCCACACTAGTCGCCTTCTCTAGAGCAAAGAAAAATGTTCTAATATCCGTCAGTAACTGACCTTTCGAATCCCGTTTGGCGCCCCAAAACGTGGGTATGTCTCCATATACCTTAGGTCCTGCATTAGTCGTCTCATGCGTGCTCAACACATTTTTCAACCACTGTGCAACCTGCCCAATTGTCTCTGACGCTGCCGCCTGCGCCGTAAGCAACGCCGCCGTGTTATCACCACTCTCACCCTGACCGACATTACTCGTGGCCTGGCCACTGGCGCCCCTATTACTACCCGTACCCGTCATGGCTACTCGCCCCTTATGTGCTCGTGTATGAACCAGCTTGACGCTTTGCCGTACAGTAACCTTACTTGGCCTTATTCCCTTAATCTCACTAGAATCACGTGTAATTTTAAGCCACCATTAACAACGTCACTTATCAGTTCCCCACACTACTGTTTCCACCCCTTAGGAGACCTTTCCCTGCCGCACAACGTGGCCACTCCACTTGGCCACACACCTTGGCCCCACACCCCACTATGGCCACTCACTGGCCCACACACCTTCCCTTCCTCACTCCAATATCCACCGTCCTGAACACAACCCGACGTCTACCAATTCCCGAACATTCCCTCACCAACTAAACCAGTAACACACTTCCTTCATCTCTCAAAGTGTTCCAAACCTGTTTGCGCTGCCACCAAATATGTCGTGACGCTGAACCCCGGTTCATTCCGAACACAGCGATTACACAACACATAACACCTTGCCTCAGCAACCGTTACTACCACCGTGTACTTCTACACACACCAGACCCTTGAGGCGTACCACTCGGTTTGTACTGGAACACAATGAGTGAACATATGGAAGGTATTTAAAGGCCGTCGGGTTTTGTCATTTAATTACAAAGAATAGACTCTGACAAATAAATACATATTAACATACTCTATTAGGTCAATACACTTCCAATACCCATAGACCACTTGACCTCCGCGATCACCACCCACACTCGTAACTTCTGCCTAAGTCCCTAATACGGAATGAGTACTACAACGCTCCACACCCAGTTAGTCTTTCATTCAATACTCACATACTGCAGACTTAACTTCGTCATTAAGATCACATCAGGTTCTCGCATAGCTGTCTGCTACACTTCGCTGCTGCCGCAAACGGGGATCCAAAGGACTTGCTAGTTCAACTCCCACAATCAGACTGACTCTAGCCAACCATGGCCTCAAACATTTCATCACTCCTCTCAAGGAAGGTATAATCCGATTAACCTTATCCCTATAGCGGTAACCTTGATCCTAGAAGCCTGACGAAGAATAATTCCTCTTTCCAGGAATTATTAATTTGGCTAAACAGCTTCGATCTTAATCCATTGACCTTTCTTAGATATGTGATCCATAGTTTGTCTACTTACATGCACTTCCAATCATCATTCGTTAAGTGTTGTAGTAATGATCCTCTAGCTAATAATTCCTACTAACTTGTGGATTACAACACTGGGGACAACCATGCTGGGACACTGTGCTAGGGACAACCATGCTGGGACATTGTGCTAGGGACAACCATGCTGGGACACGGTGCTAGGGACAACCATGCTGGGACACGGTGCTAGGGACAACCATGCTGGGACACTGTGCTAGGGACAACCATGCTGGGACATTGTGCTAGGGACAACCATGCTGGGACACGGTGCTAGGGACAACCATGCTGGGACACGGTGCTAGGGTCAACCATGCTGGGACACGGTGCTAGGGACAACCATGCTGGGACACTGTGCTTGAGACAACCATGCTGGGACACTGTACTTGAGACAACCATGCTGGGACACTGTGCTAGGGACATCCATGCTGGGACACTGTGCTAGGGACAACTATGCTGGGACACTGTGCTAGGGACAACCATGCTAGGACAAGGTGCAAGGGACAACCATGCTGGGACACTGTGGTTGGGACATCCATGCTGGGACACTGTGCTAGGGACAACCGTGCTGGGACACTGTGCTAGGGACAACCATGCTGGGACACTGCTAAGGACAGCAATGCTGGGACACTGTGCTAGGGAAAACCATGCTGGGACACTGTGCTAGGGACAACCATGCTGGGACACGGTGCTAGGGACAACGATGCTGGGACACTGTGGTTGGGACATCCATGCTGGGACACTGTGCTAGGGACAACCGTGCTGGGACACTGTGCTAGGGACAACCATGCTGGGACACTGTGCTAGGGACAGCTATGCTGGGACACTGTGCTAGGGACAACCATGCTGGGACACTGTGCTAGGGACAACCATGCTAGGACACTGTGCTAGGGACAACCATGCTGGGACACTGTGCTATGGACAGCTATGCTGGGACACTGTGCTAGGGACAACCATGCTGGGACACTGTGCTAGGGACAACCATGCTAGGACACTGTGCTAGGGACAACTATGCTGGGACACTGTGCTAGGGACAGCTATGCTGGGACACTGTGCTAGGGACAACCATGCTGGGACACTGTGCTAAGGACAACCATGCTAGGACACTGTGCTAGGGTCAACCATGCTAGGACACTGTGCTAGGGACAACCATGTTGAGACGCGATGCTGGGGACAACTATGCTGGGATCTTTCTAGGTCTTACTCATCCTACGTTTTGCCCATACAGCAGACCATTCTCTCTCTCTCATCCTTATATATATATATATATATATATATATATATATATATATATATATATATATATATATATATATATATATATATATATATATATATATGTATATATATATATATGTATATATATTTATGTATATATATATATGTATATATATATATATATATGTATATATATGTATATATATACATATATATATATATATATATATATATATATATATATATATATACATATATATATATACATATATATATATATATATATATATATATATATATATGTATATATATATATATGTATATATATATATATATATATATATATATATATATATATATATATATATATATATATATATATATATATATATATATATATATATATATATATAAGCCGCCTGCTATCGCTGTATCTATCGATGATTTCTGTGTTTTTTGTTAAGACTTCTCTGGTGATGGTTTGGTTGTGGGAAGAGATTATATGTTCCTTAATGGAGCCCTGTTGCTTATGCATCGTTAATCGCCTGGAAAGAGATGTTGTTGTCTTGCCTATATACTGAGTTCTTTGAGGCTTGCAGTCCCTAAGTGGGCATTTGAAGGCATAGACGACATTGATCTCTTTTAAAGCGTTCTGCTTTGTGTCTGGAGAGTTTCTCATGAGTAGGTTGGCCGTTTTTTTGGTTTTATAGTAAATCGTCAATTGTATCTTCTGATTTTTTCTGTAGGGATAACGTTCCTATTAACAATATCTTTCAGGACTCTTTCCTCCGTTTTATGGGCTGTGGAAAAGAAGTTCCTGTAAAATAGTCTAATAGGGGGTATAGGTGTTGTGTTAGTTGTCTCTTCAGAGGTTGCATGACGTTTCACTTTCCTTCTTATGATATCTTCCACGAAACCATTGTAGAAGCCGTTGTTGACTAGGACCTGCCTTACCATACAGAGTTCTTCGTCGACTTGCTTCCATCCTGAGCTGTGGCTGAGGGCACGGTCGACATAAGCGTTAACAACACTCCTCTTGTACCTGTCCGGGCAGTCAATGTTGGCATTCAGGCACATTCCTATGTTTGTTTCCTTAGTGTAGACTGCAGTGTGGAAACCTCCGCTCTTTTCCATGACTGTTACATCTAGAAAGGGCAGCTTCCCATCCTTCTCCATCTCGTAAGTGAAACGCAATACAGAATTCTGCTCAAATGCCTCCTTCAGCTCCTGCAGATGTCTGACATCAGCTACCTGTGTAAAAATGTCGTCAACATACCTGCAGTATATGGCAGGTTTCAAGTTCATGTCGACTAAGACTTTTTGCTTGATGGTACCCATGTAGAAGTTTGCAAACAGGACACCTAGGGGAGAACCCATGGCGACCCCATCTACTTGCTTATACATGTGCCCATCCGGGCTCAAGAAGGGTGCCTCTTTAGTACAAGCTTGGAGTAGTTTCCTTAGAATATTTTCTGGTATGTCAAGAGGAGTACAGGCCGGATCACGATACACACTGTCCGCTATCATCCCGATTGTTTCATCCACAGGAACGTTGGTAAACAGTGATTCTACGTCCAACGAGGCTCTTATCCCTGTGGCCCGTGTTCCCCGACTCCGCTCCATTATAGAATCATCGGGCCTTGAATAGTAGGCTGAGAAATGCGTTCTGGCTACTAGGTACGACATATATATATATATATATATATATATATATATATATATATATAAGGATGAGAGAGAGAGAGAGAATGGTCTGCTGTATGGGCAAAACGTAGGATGAGAAAGACCTAGAAAGATCCCAGCATAGTTGTCCCCAGCATCGTGTCTCAACATGGTTGTCCTAGCACAGTGTCCCAGCATGATTTTCCCTAGCACCAAGTCCCAGCTTGGTTGACGCAAGCGAGTTTGAGCCCTGTGGTCTCGCCCCCCGTGTTGCTGTCACCTTCAGGAGGGGGGGGGGAGGTAGGTGGGGGTTGCCTCGTCGGGGGGGGGGGGGGGGCGATGTATCAGTTGCTGATGTGGAGTCTGGACCCCGTATGATGATCTGGGTGCGGCCGGTTCCCTGTTGCTCGTCCATTGTGTGGACGAGCAACAGGGAAGGATGGTCAGAGTGAAGGGCTTTCATCTCTGGTGTTCCTGATTTCATGACATGCCCTCAGGGGAAGTCTGGCGGACGTCCCAAGGAAGATGAGCGGATCGTTTGGAAGGCGTACTGTTTGCGGTTTCCGGAAAAGGATCATCCACATAAATATGTGTTGAGTTGCCTTCTCACGTATGTCCTTTGCCTTTGGTATATTGCTGTGTTTCGATTGTTGTCTTTGTTGTACGCCCATCAGGCATTTTGATTGTTGATTTGTATTGTTTGTAACGTGTGATGCTTTTGTGTTCGTTTTGGGCTGACTTGGGTATTTGTCTTTTTGTATGACCCTGTTGCTATGTTCTTCTGTATTTGTGTTGTCATAAAACACTACTGTGGGATTGGTTTGGGAATTATTGTTTTGTTCCCTTGTAACTTGTACTTTTGTTGTTAGTTTCTTTTTTGTATTTGTTTTTATGGTATTTATGTAGCATGGTTCCGTATGTAAATATATATAAAAAAATCAACATGATAGAAAGTCGTGATATAAAATTGTTCACCATATTTTTCCTCACCTGTTCTCCTACTCAATTGTTCACATCTTCACTATTAGTCAACAAGGACTTCTATCACCGCCTCCGCTCGAGCACACTCTCAATCATCAAATTTCCATCAAAATCTTGTCGAGAACGAATGATTTTTTTTGTACTAAAAAAATACGTTTTTGTCTGTTACTAAAAGCCATCGTCATGGGGTTTTGAGGTCTCTGTGTCTCTTCAGCATATTGGACCAGAGCCCGTTCCTCATTAATTACTCAAGTCCTTGCCCTCATTAGGTAAAATAGGTCCCCCCCCTCCCCCTGGCAACCAGACAGCCACCTTCTCCGGGGCAGAAACCAATTATGCGCAGTGAATGTGTGTTGTGTCCGGCCGTCGCTTGCTGGTCTTCACGGTGGTTGGCGAGACGAAATTGGTTTTAGCCTAAGTGGCCAAGCAGTCACATTACCACTTTGAAATCGATTTTCAGTTTTTGGCGCGTGTTCTCTGCGGACCGCTGGACCGGAACCAAGCAATGGGGCTCTGGAAATTATGACAGCAACTGAAACCTCGTATACCAGGAACGGTCTAGGATGCCTGGTGAATGTGAGCGGGAGGCGCGATGCCTGGCACCCGGGTATGGCGCTCCATTGCCAGTCGTGAAGGCATATATACACTAATAATTAATGAATCACTATATATACATTATTTACGACAAGTGTTCCGCTGGTGCCAAACTGCGAGCCAGCGGCATTGTTTACATGTGCCAAGCAGTGCCTTCACTCCTCAGTTGGAGGAGTTCCTCCACCCCTCAGTTGGAGGAGTTCCTCCACCCCTCAGTTAGAGGAGTTGCTCCACCCCTCAGTTGGGATAGTGACTCCACCCCACAGTTGAAGGACTGTGTTCACCCGACAGTTGAGGCAGAGCTTCAACTGTCCAACTATCCTCGGGCCAAACTAGACCAGCCACCACACTACACAAAGACAACAGACGAACACACACTACTGGTGTAAGACTAACTACCTTTAACACACTAAGAGATACTGGAGGAAGTATTCTCTGTGTTTTCATGTTTTTCCCCCAAGTCCCTGAAACCACAACGTGCGGAATAAATACCAGGAATGTTGTAACGCTCATTATAAGCAAAATAGAGCAAGAATCTCAGAATTTCATTTGTATAGATATTATCTGATATCCATATTGTTCAGGAGGATGATATGGACCAGGTAGCTAAAGCAGCATGTGATAAACCTGAACTTGAGCTGGACGTAGGCATTTCGATTTCTTTTGTTAAAAAAGTCTTATTAACGAAGTTATGGCTACCAGAACTCCAATCACTGATATTCAAACGGCAGAAAGCACTATTATAAAGAGTTAGGTTTAGGACCAAGAACTATATAGACAAACAGCACAAAACATTGGACAGTGTGACAATGTAATCGCCAGAATTAATCTAGGATTTCGGTACTTGTAGCAGGTGGCAGCTGGCAATGAACCCAATCACGAAACATTCCAATTGTAAACAATGTGAACAAGCGCTGGGACACACTGTCCAGAACTATATCTCTGAGCGACCTGTTATCAGTGACTTCAAACCAAACTTTCACCTTTGCATCTCACGAATATTGGAAGTTATTATTGTGCAACACACAGAGTTTGCTAGTGAAAACCTCTTGACTAGACTCACTTTCCCATGTTTTGTCTTGAGTCCCTGTACGACTGACCATCCTGTGAGATGGACATACTAGATGAACTACACAGAGAAATAACATTAACGTGATATATAAATGAACAAATCCAGCAGGACCCTTGGAGAGGGTTCGAACCTATGCGCTGAGTGTTCCCAGACACGCACTAGTCAACTGCACCACGACATGGTCAAAAGAATTTTGACCATGTGAAACACTCATAGGTAGATATGATGAACCCATAGCTATGATGAACCCATAGCTATGATGAACCCATAGCTAGCTAGGATGAACTCATAGCTAGCTATGATGAACCCATAGCTAGCTATGATGAACTCATAGCTAGCTATGTTGAACCCATAGCTAGCTAGGATGAACTCATAGCTAGCTATGATGAACCCATAGCTAGCTAGGATGAACTCATAGCTAGCTATGATGAACCCATAGCTAGCTATGATGAACTCATAGCTAGCTATGATGAACCCATAGCTATAATGAACTCATAACTATGATGAACCCATAGCTATGATGAACCCATAGCTAGCTAGGATGAACTCATAGCTAGCTATGATGAACCCATAGCTAGCTATGATGAACTCATAGCTAGCTATGATGAACCCATAGCAAGCTATGATGAACCCATAGCTAGCTATGATGAACCCATAGCTAGCTATGATGAACCCACAGATAGCTATAATGAACCCATAGCTAGCTATGATGAACCCATAGCTAGCTATGATGAACCCATAGCTAGCTATGATGAGCTCATAGCTAGCTATGATGAACTCATAGCTGGCTATGATGAACCCACAGCTAGCTATGATGAACTCATAGATAACTATGATGAACTATACTCTGTTATCCTTCATATAGTTTAGCTGCATATTGCTGTGTGAACGAAAGTTTGTTACAACACAAAACACTTCCCCCTTCGCGGTTGAGGAAGGTGATTAGGCAGCATGTATACCTAGCCATGTATACCTCTTGCCCCCAGACGTACTCTGATATCCCTAGCCATGTATACCTTTTGCCTCCAGACGTACTCTGGCAGCATGGCCATGAATACCTCTTGCCCCCAGACGTACTCTGGTAGCATGGCCATGAATACCTCTTGCCCCCAGACGTACTCTGGTAGCATGGCCATGTATACCTCTTGCCCCCAGACGTACTCTGAAAGCATGGCCATGTATACCTCTTGCCCCCAGACGTACTCTGAAAGCATGGCCATGTATACCTCTTGCCCCCAGACGTACTCTGAAAGCATGGCCATGTATACCTCTTGCCCCCAGACGTACTCTGAAAGCATGGCCATGTATACCTCTTGCCCCCAGACGTACTCTGAAAGCATGGCCATGTATACCTCTTGCCCCCAGACGTACTATGAAAGCATGGCACAACATATGAGACGCTGTTTACAACGAAAAGAATTTGAAATGGACCATTTCAATAACCGTTATCAGTGTTTTAATTGAGGTTCACAACACATGTCAACACTGCTCTAGAACCCGAAGGTCTTGTCTTCCGGCTGAAGACATGGTGACCAAACCTCACACCGGAAGATGAGGAGACGACGACGTGTCGGTCCGTCCTGGACCAGCATCACACGAGTTGATTATGGTCCAGGACGGACCGAAACGTCGTCGCTTCTCCATCTCCTGGGTATGGAAATGCGTATGGAAATGTCAAGACACACAAGCCTGGAAACCCACTTCGGCCAATCATTAGCCAGATACCCACACCCACGTACAGGCTGGTGAAGCGACTCAACGGCCTGCTGACTCCTTATGTTCCCTGCGCCTTCAGCCTGAAGTCTCCAAAGGAATTTGTTGACTTACTGCGGGGCACACGGGCCACAGGGATAAGAGCCTCGTTGGACGTAGAATCGCTGTTTACCAACGTACCTGTGGACGAGACAATCGGGATGATAGCCGACAGAGTGTATCGTGATCCAGCCTGTACTCCTCTTGACATACCAGAAAATATTCTGAGGAAACTACTCCAAGCTTGTACTAAAGAGGCACCCTTCTTGAGCCCGGATGGGCACATGTATAAGCAAGTAGATGGGGTCGCCATGGGTTCTCCCCTAGGTGTCCTGTTTGCAAACTTCTACATGGGTACCATCGAGCGAAAAGTCTTAGTCGACATGAACTTGAAACCGGCCATATACTGCAGGTATGTTGACGACATTTTTACACAGGTACCTGATGTCAGACATCTGCAGGAGCTGAAGGAGGCATTTGAGCAGAGTTCCGTGCTGCGTTTCACTTATGAGATGGAAAAGTATGGGAAGCTGCCCTTTCTAGATGTAACAGTCATGGAAAAGAGCGGAGGTTTCCACACTGCAGTCTACACTAAGGAAACGAACATAGGAATGTGCCTAAGTGCCAACAGCGACTGCCCAGACAGGTACAAGAGGAGTGTTGTTAACGCATATGTCGACCGTGCTCTCAGCCACAGCTCAGAATGGAAGCAAGCCGACGAAGAACTCTGTAGGGTAAGGCAGGTCCTAGTCAACAACGGCTTCTCCAATGGTTTCGTCGAAGACATCATAAGAAGGAAAGTGAAACGCCATGCAACCTCTGAAGAGACAACTAACACAACACCTATACCCCCTATTAGACTATTTTACAGGAACTTCTTTTCCACAGCCCATAAAACGGAGGAAAGGGTCCTGAAAGATATTGTTAATAGAAACGTTATCCCTACAGACAAAAATCAGAGGATACAACTGACGATTTACTATAAAACCAGAAAAACGGCCAGCCTACTCATGAGAAACTCTCCAGACACAAAACAGAACGCTTTAAAAGAGACTAACGTCGTCTATGCCTTCAAATGCCCTCTTGGGGACTGTAAGCTCCAAAAAAAACAGTATATAGGCAAGACAACAACATCTCTTTCTAGGCGTTTAACGATGCATACGCAACAGGGCTCCATTAAGGAACATATAATCTCTTCCCACAACCAAACCATCGCCAGAGAAATCCTAGTAAACAACACAGAAATCATCGATAGATACAGTGATAGCAGGCGGCTTGACGTTTGCGAGGCACTACACATCAAGAAGTCAACACCAGCAATCAACAGCGAATTAATGCACAACTATATTCTACCCACCTCAAGACTCCGCTCCAATATAGAAGCATCAAGAAATATGGACCAATAGGCTTTCTACAAACACTTCTATTCAATAATCATTGTTTCGTGTTCTGTCTTGTGTTGATGAAATTAATACCCTATTAATGCCACCTCTTGTTCTGTCTTGTGTTGATGAAGTTAATACCCTATTAATGCCACCTCACCCCATCCACCTCACTAAAATGTAGATATAAAATCGGAGATGCGTAAGCTCTATTCAGTTGTGTATTTGTAAACTAAAGTCTTTGAAAATGTAATAAGTTTTACGAAACGCGTTCGTGTCGCGTCAGACTAGAAATAAAAATGAATTTTGGAGAATTGATTTTTGATTTACCTCCAACAGTGAAAAGAAACGTACGAAAGATTGAGAAAATTCGTGTTAGAATTATTAATCTTACTTTTTCGGTCATATTTAATAATATATGTCTACAGGAAAGACTGCTACCAAAATATACTAATATATATATATATATATATATATATATATATATATATATATATATATATATATATATATATATATATATTTATATATACATACTAGCAGTACCCGGCCATGCGTTGCTGTGGCTCAGCAACGCATGTGCGTTCATGAGCCACAGCAACCTTCCCTGTCTCCCAGTCCTCCCCACCATTCCCCCCTCACCCGTTTCTTCGGCCTCTAAACCATTCCCCACTCCACCATCCCCTCTTCCTTCCCACCATGCCCCACTCCCCTGTCACTTTGCCCTCCCCACCCTTCTCTATTCCCCCATCTCCTCGTCCCCACCATCCCACACTCCCCCCGTCCCCTTATCCTTCCCCATCATTACCCCCTCCCTTGTCCCCCTCGTCATCCCCACCATTCCCTACTCCCTCGTCCGATGCCTTCCCAAATGGTCTGATGTTCCCATCAGAAAATTAGGAACATCAAGTGATCTGATGTTCCCATCTCTGAAATATAATAAAGCACTTAAAAAATTAAATGAAACTATAAAAAAATAAAAAAAATAAACTATTCTCACGAAATGAACGGTATGGTAAACAACACAGCTCAATTCCAGCGCAATTCACACA
The DNA here is from genome assembly GCF_040958095.1 of Procambarus clarkii. Lineage (NCBI taxonomy): Eukaryota > Metazoa > Arthropoda > Malacostraca > Decapoda > Cambaridae > Procambarus > Procambarus clarkii. Next base: position 7,388,234 of record NC_091205.1, on the reverse strand, counting down.
AAATAATTAAATCAAAAAGAAAATATATCAAAATCTATGAAAATTCTATTTATCAGTGCAATCAGAAACGCTGAAATGGAATTGTAACATATATAGTATAGCATGTGTATTGCTCTTACATGCAACAGATGGCGCTGTTTTTCAAGAAAAGCATAGTTTTACCTGTCACAGGTGTGGCATCTATACATATACTTACGAAATGAATGGCATGGTAAACAACACAGCTCAATTCCAACACAATGTCACACATAATAATTAAATACAAAAATTAAATATATCGAAATCTATGAAAATAAAATATATCAATGCAATCGGAAACATTGAAATGGAATTCGTGACATATTTAGTATACCGTGCATGTTGCTATTATGTGCAACAGATGGCGCTGTTTATAAAAAACACATGTTTTTATCTGTCACAGGGGTGGCATCGTTATAGTAGGTATATGAAAAGAAAAGAAGTACCTATTCGAGTGCAACGTTGTATAAAAATTTCAAAGCAATCGGTGAAGAACTGTTTGAGATTACAGCATGTGTTGCCCTTACGTCCAACAGATGGCGCTGTTTTATAAAAAAAAACATGTTTTTTCCTGTCACAGATGAGGCATGTATATAGTAGATATATAAAAAGACGCGCCTATTTGAATGCAACGTTTTGTCAAAATTTCAAAACAACCGGTAAAGAGTTTTCAAAGATTTCCTTCACATGGAAAAACTCATGAAAGACACAGTTTTTCAGAGAAAGCAGGTTTTTTATCCGTCACAGACTTGAGATCTATAAGGTATGTATATAAAAACCTGGACCTAGATTCAGGAAGCTCTGTGTATTTCTTCGTAAGTGGGTTTGCTACGAAGGTTCCTAAGTGCGCCCTAAGAAGATGCTTAGGTGCGATTCAATAAGGTATACTTGGGAAGAAAATTGTTGGTTCACCTGCGTGCCGATAGAGGTCACTACTGTGTTTCGTTTGGCCAATCAGAGAGCAGCAACATTCTTCATATTGAAGATTTAGCGCTGGCTTATCGGAGCTCTACTGCCTCCTATTTACGTCGAATTTTCTCATAAAATTAATATATTTCGAAGTAAAACAATGTTTTTTTCAACTTCTACAGCCAGCACCGACATTGTAGTAAACAAATATGTTACATTTGTTGTTTACTTACGTAATTCTAAGAGATACTGTGTAGCTGTCCTTGTTGCTCGGAAGATGTGCTGACAATTATTGAATATATTTACTGAATTTACCCAAGGGCCATTAACTATCTAGTGACCTCGAAGAGGACTGAAAGCCGGCGGCTTGTTAAAGGGCCCGCCAATTGTCTTAATGATATTTTTTAGCTGGAATTTGGCATTTACGGCTTCAGCGGGTAGGCGGTTCCATGGGTTTATAGCCCTCTTGGTGGAAAAAAAACATCTGTTTTCAGTCCTACTTGAGAGAACATACTCTCCAACACTATATCTGTGATTGTCCTGTTATCAGTGACTTCATACCAAATGGTATGAGGTATTTTGAGCTCTGTAATTACTTCATACACTCAGGAATATTGGAAGATATTCTTGTGCTGCACCCAGATTTTGCCAGTGGAGGCTAATAGATCAGCATTAAGTATTTTGTTCTCTCCTAATTCCATGTATGACTGGCCATCCTGTGAGGTGAGGATGTTGGGTGAGCTTGTAGCTGGTTTTTGATCTACACTGTGTGGTCCTTTAGACAGAATAGGGAAGCAGCACATTGCTGTGTATACCTAAACATGTTTAAAAATACATTGTTTGAGAGGAGTTTTGTAGAAACTGGTAAGAGTAATTATAATATAATGTTTCCATGATTCAGTGCTTATCTCTTGTGAAAATTGCTTAGAGTTGTTTAGTCAGAGTTGATTTGTTTTTTGTATTGAGCTGGTATTTTCTAAATTGATTCCATGTACAGTATGTCTAACCATCCTGTGAGATGGGAGTATTAGATAAACTTATAACTAGTTTTTTATCTACACTGTGTAATATTTTATATAGAATAGGGTAGTAGTACATTGCTGTGTATACCTAATCTTCTTAATAAAAAAATCTGTAATAAAGATTTTAAATTATAGTTTGTATTATTACAAATACAGTACTGTATTATCCTTATTATATCATGTTGACCATGGATCATTAAGATCTCATGTTGATATGTAATACAAGTCATATTTCTTTTGAACTGCTAATCCACGCTAATCATTCATTAAATTGTGCATTATGTCTCAATTTTTCACTTGCTTGGATATACTGTACAGTACAAAAAGATAGGATAAAAATAAATCAGTAATATTTCTTTCATTATATTTTTCATTTAAATAACTGCATCAATATTTTTACAGCTGACAGGATTTGTTTTCCCATACAGGTGCATTATTTGTTAACAAAAATTTGGTTTATTGTTACACACAATGGTGCTACATAGCCTTCCCAGCTTGGTGCCTTCTTTTAATACTTTCTGATTAAAAAATAAATAATAAATACATTTTATTCAGGAAAAGTACATACAGTTGATTTACAAACATAATGTTGGATTTATAGACAGAGCTAGTACATACAATACCTAAAGCCACTAATACTCATAGCATTTCGGGCAAGGTGTGGGGGAAAAAAACACAGACTAAAACTTAAAATAGTAATCGGGATTAGGTTTAAATTGTGTTGAAAGAAGGAATAAAAAATACAAAAAGGGGGTTAAGATAGCATAAATCAGCAATTGCACATGTTGGTGAACAGCGTTGTTTAAAAAATAGCAAGACATGGGTTGACATTTAGGAGGTAAGTTAGGTTACATGGAGTTAATTAGGCAGTACTTGGTTTAACTCTTAAACTGGTTGAGAGAGGTACAGCCTTTGACATGATTCGGGAGGTCATTCCACATTCTGGGTCCCTTAATTTGTAGAGCTCTTCTAGTTTGGTTACACACAGCCAAATTGAGTAACAAGAAGAGGTCTTGGACACAAATTTGTTCCATGCTAAATGTAGAGGAATCAGCTGAGTATTCCTCAAATAAAATAAGTTGCCTCAGCTTATAAGGTAAATAAAATAAGCATTTCTCAAATAAGTAGCTGCCTCACCCCACTGCCTTACTGCTACATAGCCTTCCCGGCATGGTGCCTTCTTTTGATAATTACTTGTTCCACACCCAAATTGTATAACAGGATGAGGTCTTGGACCCCTACTTCCCTCTCTCTTTTTTAATAGTCAATATAGTCATAATTATAGCTTTAAGTATTCAATGAATAAAGTTTTTGACATTTTTACCCTTTTCCTTACCTAACATCATTTGTGCAGCATATTTTTATTTTATGTCTCACCCAGATTTAATTTCAAAATAAAACCAAACTAAATAAATTAGAAATGGGTATGTATAGCTAAGGTACACCCTTACTACTAGGTGAACAGGGGCATTTGGTGATAGTAAATGATCCCATCAGGCAGGGCTCATCACCTTCTCTCATATTTCATGTTCACCAGTGTTTATTTACTTAATAACTACTAGTATAATATCTTGCTATTATAAAACTAATTCTACTATCATCAAACACATATTTACTTCAAGTTTCAAGCAGAGAATGCATATATAACTAACACGAAAGACTCCTCTTCACTAGATTCACCAGCTATAATATTTTGGTCATGTTCCAATATCATAAATCGATCCCAGTGTTATGTAGTAGAGAAAAAATGACTTATATACAGTTTACGTAAAGCTACGAGTGGTCGAAACCACACTTAAATCCCGGAATGAACTTACGAAGGTTTTTCCACTTAGGGTAGTTAATTGAATACGGACGTAGCCGCCACGAAGGCGCTAAGACGGAAAACGCTCTTAGCTAAGAGGACAAACCTTCGTAAGTACCTTCCTGAATCCGGCCCCTGGCCGGATGTGAATGGAACGTTGTGTGAAAATTTCAAAGCAATCGGTGAAGAACTTTCGGAGATTAGCGATTTTGAACGAACGAACATTTCCCCTTATATATATATATATATATATATATATATATATATATATATATATATATATATATATATATATATATATATATATATATATATATATATATATATATATATATATATATATATATATATATATATATGTCGTACCTAGTAGCCAGAATGCACTTCTCAGCCTACTATGCAAGGCCCAATTTGCCTAATAAGCCAAGTTTTCATGAATTAATTATTTTTCGACTACCTAACCTAACCTAATCTAACTTTTTCGGCTACCTAACCTAACCTAACCTATAAAGATAGGTTAGGTTAGGTTAGGTAGGGTTGGTTAGGTTCGGTCATATATCTACGTTAATTTTAACTCCAATAAAAAAAACTTGACCTCATACGTAATGAAATGGGTAGCTTTATCATTTCATAAGAAAAAAATTAGAGAAAATATATTAATTCAGGAAAACTTGGCTTATTAGGCAAATCTGGCCTTGAATAATAGGCCGAGAAGTGCGTTCTGGCTACTAGGTACGACATATATATATATATATATATATATATATATATATATATATATATATATATATATATATATATATATATATATATATATATATATATATATATATATATATTATATTTTACATATGTTTGTGTGTGTGTGTATTGCGTTCATTGATTTTTCCTCATTGTTTGAGAAAATACTTTCCATATCATAGCTGTGTAAAATTGTACTTTGTCTCCAATTCTTTCGTACCGGAGACCCTTCACGGCCTCATCCCTCAGCTCCACGAGATGCATCGGAATGCAACAGTGGCGCTCCTGCTGCCCCGGACTGAGACACCAAACCCTGGAAACACAAACCGAAACTGTCTCTATTTTCCGCTTGTTACAACTTGTAATTAAGTTGTTACAGCTTGGCTTTACGTGTTTATGACTTATTAGAACGTTGTTACAACTTGCTATATTGGTTGTTATAACTGGTTAGGTGTTAAAACTTGTTCGAACGTTGTACCAACGTCGTAGTTTCGGTATGTGTTTGGCGGGAAGGCTCTGGACTCCTCTTCCACTTATCGTCCAGTGAGCCATTCAACAAACCTACAACTAGAAAATAACTGTCAAGAATTCCTTTACTAAACTCGGTCCAACTTGAAAAAGTTAGCATGACATATTTCAAAGTTTTAAACTCAAAGATTCTTTAGTGTTTGGACAGCCTGCCAGCCTTCAGTGGAACGCCAAGCACGAGAAAATTGTGTTCAAGAATTTGGGGAAATTGTAGCCGGGCGCCGGAATGTTAAACTTGGATAAGACGGAAGGAGCTAACACAAAAATTTAAGAGGGTCTGCTTTGTATAATTTGAGATTTGAAAATTTTTCGTTTGTCTTCCTGGCAACGTGGTAGGCTGCCCATGCGTCAGGTCAGCATCCTGGAGGTTGTTCGTCTTAGTGATGACTTTGGTGCCACGCACATGTACGAATATGACTTGTGTACTTTTGAATATGTATTTACCAGCACGTGTCTCAAATATTGATCTATATATATATATTTGTGGACATTTGTCTCTATTTTCGTATGACGCATCACCAAGCTAATTTGACTTTTGTACTTCTAATATACTAAAATAATTCTTACTTATTTACGCGTGACTGATCTGTTTTTCTGTTTTCCTTTTGTCTCAGACCTTTCTGTTTCTGCTTGCGACCTTGCACGTGCACACATACCAAAGTGTCTGTGTGTGACACAAGGAATGAGAAGAGTTGTGACAGATGAGTATTGTAGGATCCTCCAAGAGGACTTAAACAGGTTGCAGAGAAATGCCTACTGGAGTTCAACACGAGTAAATGTAAAGTTATGGAAATGGGACTAGGAGATAGGAGACCAAAGGGATAGTACACAATGAAGGGGAACAGCCTACCCGTGGCGACGCGGGAAAGAGTCCTGGGCGTGGACTTAACACCTAATCTATCTCTTGAGGCACATATAAATAGGATAACGACAGGAGCGTACTCTACACTGGCAAAAGTTAGAACATCATTCAGAAACCTAAGTAAGGAGGCATTTAGGGAGCTTTACACTGCCTACGTTAGACCAGTCTTAAAGTATGCCGCCCCATCATGGAGCCCTCACCTGAAGAAACACATGGGGAAACTGGGAATGGTTCAGAAGTTAGCGACGAGGCGCGTCCCAGAGTTACGAGGGTTGAAGTGTGAAGAGCGCCTGAAGGAACTGAGCCTTACGACATAAAAAAAAAGAAGGGAAAGGGGAATATGATAGGGATATATAAAATACTCAAAGGGATTGACAGAGTGGCTTGATCATCGCTTGTGTCTACTCAGCCGCTAATAGGATATGCCATCTCCTACCCCAAACATAAATCGCTGAACGTTAGCGAGTGATGATTCTTGCATTAGCTGACATTTCTTCCTTTTTGTATGTGAAAATTAGAGTGCAGTCATCAACATAGGCTTGAGCTTCAGTAATGAGATGAAGTAGATCGTTGAAGTAAACATGCCACAGCAGAGGGCCAAGCACACTACCCTGTGGAACGCTGCCACGAATTGAATGGCTATCGGATTCTGCTCCATTGAGAACAACCCTTAGAGTCCGTTTTTGAAGGTAGTCTTTTAATAACACAAAGATGGAGCCCGCAATTCCTAGTGCTTGAAGCTTCACTACTAATCCAGAGTGCCAGACTCGATCAAAGGCTCCTGCTTTGTCTAGAGCAAAAGCACAACTGATCTTAGACTCATCCAGTGACTGTTGCCACTTAGAGAAGAGATTTAGCAAGAGATCAACAGCAGATCGGCCTTTTCTAAAACCATACTGTCGATCACATATTAACCGATGATGGTAAAAGAAATGATATCATTTGCTGAGCGATTAATGATTCTAGGATTTTGCCAGTAATGGAGAGCAGTGACATTGGTCTGTAGTTACCAACCACTGAGCGGCTCTTCTTGTTGTGTACTGATCTGCCTCCCATAAGGAGGAATAAATTTCTTGAGCTAGGCAGAGTTGGAAGATTTTGAGTACAATGGCCTCGCCTCTCAATCCTCTAGGAACCCTTTTCCCTTATTCCAAACAAAAAAATTCTCTCTTCTCCTTTGTCACCTCTCTCTTATCCCCCTCTTTCACGTCACTCCCCACATCCACATTTTATTACTTTTCTATTTTTTGACTGAACATCCGCCGTCACTAAAGACAATTTAGCTTCCCTTATTGAGTTACACCACGCGGCCAGGCTTCGCTCTCAATGTGTCTGGGGGACACACTATTCTTTATTACAGGTAGGCAGCAATAAGGAATATTCCATAGAGAGAGACATATGGTAGGTAGAGTGAAGCACAGACAGATAGAAAGACAGACGGCGAAGCGTGCAGTCGGGAGAGCCAGACGGACTAGTAATAGTATGATTAAATTTTTGTAGAAAATCTTAAAATGTATCTATTAATAATGTGAATGGTATTATAATGAATGAAAAGGCATTTCTTAATTTTTGTAAGTGTGTGTGTGTGTGTACTCACCTAATTGTACTCACCTAATTGTTCTTGCGGGGGTTGAGCTCTGGCTCTTAGGTCCCGCCTCTCAACTGTCAATCAACTGGTGTACAGATTCCTGGGCCTACTGGGCTCTATCATATCTACATTTGAAACAGTGTATGGAGTCAGCCTCCACCACATCACTTCCTAGTGCATTCCATTTATTAATTTCTCTGACACTGAAAAAATTCTTTCTAACGTCTCTGTGGCTCATCTGGGTACTAAGTTTCCACCTGTGTCCCCTTGTTCGTGTCCCACCCGTGCTGAAGAGTTTGTCTTTGTCCACCCTGTCAATTCCCCTGAGAATTTTGTTGGTGGTTATCATGTCTCCCCTTACTCTCCTGTTTTCCAGTGATGTGAGGTTCAGCTCCTTTAGCCTTTCCTTGTAGCTCATTCCTCTCAGTTCCGGGACAAGCCTGGAGCATACCGCTGAATCTTCTCTAACTTTGTCTAGTGTTTAACTAGGTATGGACTCCAGGCTGGAGCTGCATACTCCAGGATTGGTCTTACATAAGGGGTATACAGGGTCCTGAACGATTCCTTACGCAAGTTTCTAAAGGCAGTTCTTATGTTGGCCAGTCTAGCATATGCCGCTGATGATATTCTTTTGATGTGGGCCTCACATCACGCCCTTACTCTTCTGTCTTCCAGTGTCGTAAGGTGCATTTCCCGCAGCCTTTCCTCGTAACTCATGCCTCTTAGTTCTGGGACTAGTCTAGTGGCATACCTTTGGACTTTTTCCAGCTTCGTCTTGTGCTTGACAAGGTACGGGCTCCATGCTGGGGCCGCATACTCCAGGATTGGTCTTACATATGTGGTGTACAAGATTCCGAATGATTCCTTACACAGGTTCCTGAACGCTGTTCTGATGTTAGCCAGCCTCGCATATGCCGCAGACGTTATTCTTTTTATGTGAGCTTCAGGAGACAGGTTTGGTGTGATATCAACTTCTAGATCTTTCTCTCTGTCCATTTCATTAAGTACTTCATCTCCTATTCTGTATCCTGTGTCTGGCCTGTTTCCACTGCCTAGTTTCATTAATTTGCATTTTCTCGGGTTGAACTTCAACAGCCATTTGTTGGACCATTCACTCAGTCTGTCTAGGTCATCTTGGAACCTCCTACTATCATCCTCTGTTTCAATCCTCCTCATAATTTTTGCATCATCGGCAAACATTGAGAGAAACAATTCTATACCCTCTGGGAGATCATTTACATATATCAGAAACAGTATAGGTCCAAATACTGACCCCTGCGGGACTCCACTCGTAACGTCTCGCCAATCTGAGATCTCACCCCTCACACTGACTCGTCTCCTGTTGCTTAGGTACCCTTTATCCAATGGAGTACCTTCCCTTTCACTCCAGCCTGCATCTCCAGCTTTTTCACTAGCCTCTTGTGTGGTACTGTTTCAAAGGCTTTCTGACAATCCAAACAAAAAATGCAGTCTGCCCACCCTTCTCTTTTTTGCCTTATTTTTGTTGCCTGGTCGTAGAATTCAAGTAACCCTGTGAGGCAGGACCTGCCATCCCTGAACCCATGTTGATGTTGTGCTACATAGTTCTGTCACTCCAGATGCTCCACTAGCTTTCTTCGCACAATCTTCTCCATCAGCTTGCATGGTATGCTGGTTAGAGACACTGATCTGTAGTTCAGTGCCTCCTGTCTATCCCCTTTTTTGTATATCAGGACTATGTTAGCTGCTTTCCAAATTTCTGGTAGTTCCCCTGTTGCCAGTGATTTGTTATGCACTATGGAGAGTGGTAGGCACAGTTCTTCTGCCTCTTCCTTTAGTATCCATGGGGAGATTCCATCTGGGCCTATAGCCTTTGTCACACCCAACTCTAGTAACCACTTCCTTACTTCTCCGCTGGTAATCTCAAACTCTTCCAGTGGTTCCTGGTTAGCTATTCCGTCTCCTATCTCTGGAATTTCTCCCTGCTCTAAGGGGAAGACCACCTGGAATTTCTTATTCAGTTCCTCATACACTTCCTTGTCGTTTGTAGTGAATCCTTCTGCCCCTATCCTTAATTTCATAGCTTGTTCCTTTACTGTTGTTTTTTTCCTGATGTGGCTATGAAGCAATTTAGGCTGAGTCTTTGCCTTGCTTGCGATGTCATTTTCGTATTGTCGTTCTGCCTCTCTTCTCATCCTGACATATTCATTCCTGGCATTCTGGTATCTTTCTCTGCTCTCCAGTGTCCTGTTATTCCTATAGTTTCTCCATGCCCTTTTACTTTGCTGCTTAGCTAGCCTACATCTCTGATTAAACCATGGGTTTCTCATCTTCATTTCACTGTTTTCATTTTGAACTGGGACAAACTTGTTTGCTGCGTCCTTGCACTTCTGCGTGATGTAGTCCATCATATCTTGGTCCGTCTTTCCCCTGAGCTCTGTTTCCAATGCTATATCTTTTAGGAATTTTTTTATCCCCTCATAGTTTCCCTTTCGGTATGCTAACCTTTTGTTTTGGTATCCCTCCTCAAGTTCAATAACCCTTCTTCAATCAGGTACTCAAACACCAGTACACTGTGGTCGCTCATTCCTACTGGGTCCTCAAAACCGATTTCTCTTATGTCGGAGTCGTTCTGAGTGAAGACTAGGTCGAGTCTCACTGGTTCGTCATTGCCTCTCATCCTTGTGGGTTCTCTGACATTCTGGGTTAA